>NC_139318.1:48908706-48911206 GCF_056507025.1 Lutjanus erythropterus
CTCCCTCCTCCCTCTGTCCTGTCTCCTCATCTCCTTCTCTTGTTGTCTTTTTTGTGTCCTCTTCCACCTGCGTCCCTCAGATCTATCTCTACTCCCTCCTGCAGTCCGTCTGAAAGCCTCCACTCCTCCGTCTCTCCCTCTCTCTCTCTCTCTGTCTCTCCCTCTCTCTCCTCCGTCTCTCCCTCTCTCTCCCCCTCTCTCCCTCTCTCTCCCTCTCTCTCTCTGTCTCTCCCTCCACCTTTCGTCTCCCGCCTTCCTTCCATCTTATTTTCCTCAGAACTTCCTCTTCATTCTGACCATCGGTGTCTCCCACCCTCAGTCTGCCGTTTCCACGGTAACAGAAGACCACCGGGAAGATGGGGAATCTGCTTCAGCACCCACAATGACACACACACACGTCCGCAGACACACTGTTATGCAAACACACATCAGTGTGTGTGAATCCTGAATCGTCTCCGTGTCCAATCAAATTGAAGAGTTTAATTGTGAAGCTTCCTTGTTTCTTCCTGCAGACGTGACTGAATCATGTTTTTCATGAGGAAACAATCAGAAGAAGAAGAAGAAGAAGAAGAAGAAGAAGAAGAAGAAGAAGAAGAAGAGACCTGCAGGTCAGACTCACAGCTGATCCTCGAGGTCTGATGAGCTGCAGCTGCAACGATTCATCGATTAATCGACTGAAAGAAAATCAGCAGCAGAAAACTTTGATAATTGATTGAATTGATTCCAGTCAAACATCATTTGGTTGCAGCTTGTTAAATGTGAAGATCTGCTGCTTTTCTCTGTTGTTTCTGACAGAAAATGATTGGTTGGACAAAAAAAGACATTCAAAGACGTCACTTTAGACTCTGGGACATTTTGATCAGCATTTTTCAGTTTTTGTCATTATCTGATTAACTAAATCTGATCATCAGATTTATCAAGAAATCATCATTAGGTGCAGCTGATAATTTTGGTTTTTCTACATAAGAAGCCAACATGAATAAAATATCTTGATCCAGGCTGAGGTCAGGTGACAGTGGAGAGGCGGGGTTCACCTGGACAGGTGATACGTTCGTCCCCTCTCGTTACGTTCACTACGTCCAGTAAACAACATAAACTCACAAAGTGTCAAGAAACTAAATATTCTCACTCTGACTTTCCTTTTTAAACAGAGAAAAAGTTTCTCTCTTTGACTGAACTCAGATGAGTTAATTGGCTCGTTAACTTTTCATTAATCTCACCTGAACCCTCTTTGTTCGTCTGTGGTTCTGTTGAATTAAATCTTTAACTCACTGTGTGAAAAGATTTTCTGTCTGTGTTCACAAACTCTGCTGACATCACACTGATGTCACTGATGATGTCAGCGCTGTGGGACTGAACATCATTCATTAATTCAAAACTGATCCCTTTAGTTCACAAAAAGTATGAACACAACAATATTAGCTTGTTCACAGAGAAACACACATGCACGCACACGCACACACACACAAACACGCATGCACGCACACACACACAAACACACACGCACGCACACACACACAAACACACACGCACGCACACACACACAAACACACACGCACGAACACACAGAAAAGGTGAGAAAACAGCTGCTGACTGTGGAGAATAAATCTGACTGTTGAACTGAGGTGTGGATCAAACCGTGTTCTTCTGCACGATGATGATATTAAATATGATCAAAACTCAGTTTGTGTCTCGGCTCGTTCTTCTTCAACACAAACCAGAGAAACTTTATTTATGCTGGACGTTTCAACAACGAGGCAAATCAAACTTCTTCATGTAAAACATAAAAACTGTAAAAACCAGATTCTGTGTCAGACGATCTCAGTTTTCCATTCGGTCTCGTAACATGTCACACATGCAGCATGATGGGTAACAGTAACGTTTAAAACTACAGTAAACTGGACACACACACACACACACACACACACACACACACACACACACACACACACACACACACACACACACACACAGTGTGGAAGTGATGAGTCTGTTGTGACAGAAGCCCAAACGCCACGAGGGCAGCAGCATTTCTAACATTTGCAAATCAAATCTATCAGACCACATAAATGATGTAAATGACCTCCGGACTGAACACAAACACAAATTCACATGGCTGTGTTGCCATGGTGACAGCCATGGTGAATGCAAACTGTATGTTTGAGGCTTTGAACAGACGGACTGATGCTGGAGAGTTTACTGTGACAGTAAACTGTGGACAAAATGGGACGTTTGAGGACGTCATCGTCATTGATCACTAGATGAAAAACTGGTCCAAACCTGTTTTCACAGGTTTGGACCAGTTTTTCAACGAGAAGATTGTGACAGAAAGGATTTTTCACCATTTCCTAATATTTAATGGATCAAACAACTAATTGATTATTCAAGAAAATAAGACTGAAAATAATCATTAGTTGCAGCTCTACATTATCTATCAGTTATTTCTTTTGGCTAGCTTCATGACAGACTCAAACAGTGTGGACTGGAGGACACCTGGTCC
>NC_139318.1:48913706-48936206 GCF_056507025.1 Lutjanus erythropterus
CTCTTCTCTATAAAACACTCAGATCACTGAAGGATGCTTGATCCCTCCAGATAAAAACATGTTTGTTGTTGTGAGAGAGCATCACGCCTCACGTCTCTGCTGTACGTCTTCCATCGGCACACGAGTCCGCCGCCGCAGCCACGACCACACAGGGAAACCTTCCTGAGAGCGTTTTCCCTCGCAGCCTCAGCAGGACTCGATTACGGATTGAAAAACAATCCTCCAGCTGAGAGGATGAGCGGCGATCGCACAGAGCAATAAAACTCGCAGCAGGCCGGCTGATGTGCTGCAGAAAAACAACGTCCCTCAGAGCCCCGGCAGGCCTCTCATGGGCCAAAGCTGCTAAGCTAATTAGCCCCGGTCTCAATCTAATCTGTGGATGGCTGTGAGCTGCTTCTGATGTCTTTCAGCCCGAGGTAATGGACAATAATTAGCACCATTGATTTTCTACACTGTGTTGGGGGGGGGGGGTGATGTGAGCAGAGAGAGGAGATGGAGACACAATGGACACATGAAAACCACCACAAAACATCACCATTCAAACACAATGTCTGCACAGAGAAGAGACGTACGAACCAACATTATGAAGAGTGGTTTTACTCTATCAGACTAAAATATCGGATTTCATTTCATCTGAAGTTTTCCTGCTCTGCAAACTGCTGCCAACAGAAAATAAGAAATACACAAACTCACTCTGCTGTAAATGATCCAAACTTCACCTGTTTGATAAAAGTCCCGCCCTGAACACACCTAACTGACACTGTGGCCATGAAAGATGAGCTGTGAGGTCACACTGCCTGTTAAAGGGTTAAAATAATATTACTGTTTGTGATGCTAATTTCACTTAGCATGTTAATAGTAATTCCTATTATGTGTTAGCATTGAGCTAACCAACTATGACCTAGTTATTTCAATGTACATGAAACTGATTTAGGTTTTGTCCTCAGAACCGTTTTGTGGTTCCACTGTTCCTTCAGTTTGTTCTGTTAGTATCAGCTGTCAGATTGAAGCACAGTTTCCTCCTGTTCTGTTTCAGTATAAATGTTTGTTTCCTCGGTTAGTCAGCACTTTTTGAGGAGATCGATTCTTCAGTTTGTTGTTTTGTTCTCGGGTCACTCAGAACTTTACTGCTTCACTTTGTTGTCTCCAATTCTGCTTTTTGGGAGTAAAAACTAGCTCACAGTGTGGTGTTCAGACTGTGGTCTGGGTCCTGAGGAGGGACCAGCCTTTAGGCTTTTATGTCACCATCCAACAAAAACAGTAGATTTGATTTGATTCTTTTATTTCCCTCCCTTTCCTTCATGTTTTTGTGAGAGGGACAGATTTCCTGACCCAAACTGGCTGCGTGGATCCAGTTCCCCCTGAATCCAGCTGGTTGTGGTGTTTTAGTGGAGCTGCAGATGACTGGAACATCGCCTCTCTGATTTATTACAAACAAACACTTCAACACCCACGAGTGGCCAAAACCTATTAGTGAAGCAGGCTGCATGTGAGCTGCATCAGGACATGAAATTAGTTCAGAACGCAGCTCGAGGCCGTTCACAGGACGAGCGCTCTGCCATTCAATTAATCAGGCAGCAGCACGGCGCTACAGTGACACACAAAGACGTAAAACACCGACAGCTCAACACTGAATACACAATCAGTGTGAGAGTCGCTCTGCGTGAATCTACCACAGGAAGTTCATTTAAAAAGAGCTCTGCTCCAGCATTCATCACAGCTGCATGTTCCACTGCAGACTCAACTCAGTCTGAGCTTTTCAAACACATTTACTCCACAACAACCAGACACGTATGATTCTGTGTCCTCAAAGCCTGAAGACAAATCTACCAGCTGATTTATTGTTGTGACTATGAGCTGAAGATGTTTACAGTGAGGATGGACACAGGCGTGTCCCAGTTATTCATGGACAGATGAAGGTCGTCATGTGATTGTGGAAGTTTTTCTAAACACTCGTCTGAAAACGATGATGACACCTGAACAAAGATCCTGTCAGACCGTCTGCAGCAGAGTTACTGTTAGTGTCTGAGTGACATCATCACTTCTGTCACCGTCACCACATCAGATCATCATTTAAAACGAATGTGAACCACATGATGCTGTTACCTGCAGGTCCAGGTAAAACTGCACTGAGTGCCGACAGGCAGAGAGAGAGAGAGACAGAACAATCACATGACCTGAAGGTAAGAACAGTCAGTGGAGAACATCGACATCGTCAAAGGCCAAGTTAAACGTTGATCAGACTGAGAGAATAACACTGTCAGGGAATCTGCTGCTTGTAGAAATAATAATAAAAACTATTAGAGTCCCTCCAGGACTTCATGACTGTTTGGATGATTTTTGGGGAGATATAAAATATGATCTCACAGCAGCTTTTCTTAAAAAGTTGTTTTTTAAATGTTTTTTTGCAAAGACATTGCAGGAAGACTCAAGATTACAAAACTTCTGACCAAATAAACAAAATGATTTAAATGTAAATGAAGAAGCTCACTGGTTTTTCCACATTCAAATACAACAAAGGAGTAAATAATAAAATACTGAGTGGGTTTGTTGAGATGTACGTGTATGATTTTAACATTGTTATGACCTGCGGGTCATCTGTGTGTTTCTTTGCTGCAGTGTCTCCTCTCCCCAGTGTGTGTGTTTCTCTCTCCTCAGTGTGAATTGAGAACAGGCGGCGATGATGATCGCTGCAGCAGGATTGGTCAGGGGGCGGATCCCTGGCCTACTTGAACACTGGCGGCCTGCACTCTGTCTTTCCACCGCAAGGAACCGCCAGCATGGTGTTTTGAATTGTTTGGTCAGAGTAAGCCTTGTGGAATAGTCGACGTAAGATTGTTTGTTCTAGGATAGAGTAATGCGTTGGTAAATCGCTGAGAGTATGTGCACGTCTAGTTCTGAACTTTTGTAAATATTGTAAACAGAAGAACGGTTTAGTGGGCAGAGAAGCCTTTTTGTTTGTAGAAATTTGTCATTTATTTTCCTTTTGTTTGTCAGGTAAGTTCAGGGTGTTTTCAGTTTGTTGGCCTGTTCTTCTCCTGAAGTTAAAGAAAACTGCACCTTTTTGAGGTTCAAGGCTTTCCCCTAGACCGGGCCGTAACAACGTGACGGACTGCTGGGATCACTGGGACTCACAGGAAATTACAATGATTGATCAAACGTGTAGAGAAGTTGTGATTGGATAAAACTGCGAGGTTGAGCAGAATTCATGAGGATCGGCTGAATTTGTATTTATTGTTGTGATCATAACTTCTCAACTTCCTGAATGAACTGATGTCAGCTTCTGACAGACACATGATTACGTATCGTCAGCGAGGAAACGTACCGACAGCTGCAGGAGCACAGCTGCTGCACCAACCAAGAAGAAGAAGAAGAAGAAGAAGAGTGTGTGAGCGACTGAGCGTGTGTGTGTTTATTCACAGGTCAGGCTGCAGGATTTTATCAGATCTGGGCGGATCAGTAACAGATCAGCTCCAAATGTTCTGGTCTACAGATCTTCTTGTCCAGATGTAAGAAAACATGTCTGTTTGGTTTAAACCCCAACAATCATCAGGATTTTCTGAGCGACGTCCTGATGATGAACATGGCTGAGGCGTGGACACGTCTCAACTGAACGATGAGATATTAAAGATATTGTAAAAATGAAGGATTCTGAAGGAGTGTCAGTCTGTGCTCTGGACTCCTGTACTGAAGCAGAAAATCTAAAAGTGTCCCGTTTGTTCCTTGTGGAGTCAGCAGGGCCGATAAAAAGGTTTGAAGGAGCGCGACCTGGACGAGCTGCGAGTCGATAGCATCAACACAGTGCTGATGTGTTCTACACTCACTGGTCAATAAATACCATTATGTGTGTGGACGCACTAATGGCAGCAATAAGCAGGACAGACTAAAGAAGAAGAGTCCTTGATGGAGTTCGATCACGGGTGGACGGTCGCGGTGATTAGACCACAGAACTAATGACGTTCTCCGTGAGCCGACACCATCTGAGGTCAACTACATTAAGAGTCATGTTTTCATCACGTGGAGGGAGAACCTGGACTGAAGGACAGCGCCACAGTCGAACGTTCTGTCCACCTGTCTGGACTTTAATTTTAAAGTTCGTGGATCTGCCAGCTGTACTTCAGCTGGTTCTTGTGTTTTAAACAAACGGGGAACATCATCCGGAGTTGGTCTTCGCCTCCTCGCCTCAGAGGAGCCAGCTGAACCCCGCTGTGGACGACACTAATGCCTTTATTCATTCCAACAATTACGTTACTGGTAACACAGAGTCCATTACTGGGCAGAGAGCCTTCCTGTGGTCTCCCATCACTGCACCGTCCTGCTGCACAAACTCAACTTACACCGTCACAGAACCACAACACCACTCTGTCAAACACACCATGTTCAGACCAAACTACTGATCCATTAGTGGAACAATTACTGCCAGACTGATCACAAGCTGAAAAAATATGTGAGAACAGGTGGAACACACGGACGTTCTCCACCTGTACATGTTGTGAACTCCAGGGACTAACTGGACCTGAATTAGATCAATCAATGGTCACAACACTGACAGAACTGACAGAACCCTGAGAGAACTGACAGAACCCTGAGAGAACTAACAGAACCCTGAGAGAACTAACAGAACCCTGACAGAACTAACAGAACCCTGAGAGAACTGATAGAACCCTGAGAACCGAACACACAGCAGGTATCTCACCTGCAGACTGCTGACACACACACACACACACACACACACACACACACAGACGACATCACTTCCTGCTGTGTTTCACATGTCTGAGAAGAAGTAACAGATTACATGTAACTGGATTATGTAATTACTCGTCTCTGACAGTAAACTGAATATCTTTGAGCTGTGGACAAAACGAGACATTTGAGGACGTCATCTTTCTGTCATTTTATGGATCAAACAACTGATTGATTAGTGGAAAAATTATTGCCAGATTGATCATGAGTTGAAAATAGATCCAAAAGTGAAAACATGACCTTGGACAAGAGAAAATTGTGACAGAATTAATTTTTCACAATTTTCTGATAGTTTAAGGACCAGACAGCTAATCAATTAAATAGTTGGGGAAAATTATCAACCAATTAATCTGTGCTGAAAATAATCGTCACTAAAAATCAAATTACATTACTTTAATATTATGATACTGACTACATTTAAACCTGAGAAACGTGAGGAGTGACGCTGCACATGAGTGTGTGTGTGTGTGTGTGTGTGTGTGTGTGTGTGTGTGTGTGTGTGTGTGTGTGTGTGTGTGTAACAGTAGTGTGTTTCATTCCACTTCCTGTTATGGCTATAATGTTACAGTCATGCACCTCTGTAGTTACGTGGTTGTACTTTAGTTATCGGCTCAGGAGCGCCCTCTCTCACAGCCAGGAGGTAAATGTTACTGCAGGCTGTAAAACACTGCCAGTTCCTGAGAGACGTGTCCGAGGTGAGTTGTCGAGCGCAGCACTGTGTACAAATACTGTCTGCATGTTCACTATATGAACATATAAGCACCGTGAGTTCTAGAGATGTTACTGAAAAAAGTTCTGAGCAGGTTGCTGTACTTTTAAAGTGATAAAATATCTTAATAACGGCATAATGCACTTTATGAACAAGCTAGTTGGCCTTTGTGCTAAATAATATGCTGTTATTTTGTAGCGCGCTGTGTGAGAGCTTCCTGTAACGAGCCGAGTGAAGAACTGACCAGAATATAATCTGTTCCTGTCCAGATAATAAACGGCTCTTCATGAACATCTACAGTTACAGCAGGCCTCACTGAGTCTGTGACGGTTTGTCGACAGGATGACTGACACACACAGACTTCCTCTGAGTCCTGGATGTCACATTTACTGGCTGATAAATTTGTTGTGAAAATCTGTTGTTGAGGAAACACTTGAAGTGAACTGGGCTCCTGTGGCAGCAGAGACGTCGACCACAGCTGCTTCATTTGTCAGCTGGTGAAATGTTGACGGCGGCAGTGAACAGTGAAGTGGAGCAACATGGCTGCTCAGAGCTTCAGAGAGGTCACACACATACACACACACACACACACACACACACACATACACACACACACACACACACACACACACACACACACACACAGAGCCTCGGTACTGTAAGTGTTTGGATCATCAGACGGTGATGCTGTGTTTACATCACCGTCTCTTCTGTGACATCACCAGAAGACGTCTCTGTTTGACTGACAACAGACAGTGAACACAACATTAACACATCATCACCTTTATGTCCACATCCAACATTTACAGCAGCAACACACTCCTTCACATGGAGTCCCGTCACCTGATGGACATCAGTCCAATGTTCTGTCTCTTTTATCTCTGATTTTGGTCTCCTCCACCTCCGGAGGGACATGTCCATCTCTTTAGCTGATAAACTTTCCAACTAATGATTAAACTGAAGGAATTATTCGTCTTCACTCTTTGATCTGATCTGAGTCCTGCTCTGAACACGTCTACCTGACAATCAGGGGTCATAGCACCTCCTAGTGGACACAGGAAGTGACATCAACTCCTTTCTACAAAGCGAGTGAAAATTCACAGCCTCACTGACCAATCAGCATCCAGCAACGGGGCCACAGCGGCCGGAGGCCCCGGCTGGCAGCAGGGTGCAGGAGCCCATCCAACATCAATCATCATAAAGTTGAACGTAGACTGTTTCTGTTTCCAGTCGACTGGAACAACATGTGACCACGTTCAGCACAGACACGTGGACGTTAACCTGCAAGCAGAGCAGCAGCTGCTGCTAGTTCTGCTAACGTTAGCCACACTGTGTGTCAGACTGCCAGCTAACGTTAGCTCTGGATCATTTACCCACCGACACGGTGATCCTCTTCAGTGTGAAAAGGTGATACGTTCACTGACATGTTGTTATGTTTTGTACATTAATGAGCACAAAGTGACACATTTCTGCTGCATTTAAAGAAGGAACTGATGATTTTAGAGATTAACAGCTTCAAATGACTCTTAATACACACAGTATTTTTCTGTTTAAATTGATCAATTATTAAACTGTAATCGATTTTAACTGTTTCCTGAGTGTTTTCTTATTGTTGGACTAGTCGACTAGTTTAAATTAAAATGTGTACTTTAAATATCACTTGTTTCAGCTCTAAAAAAAAATATTTCATCAACTCACAAAATGTAGATAAATAATTAAGGTTGGTGTTTATGTGCTGTTATGTTTAGTTTAAGTCTTGTATCAGTGAACAACAGTGTGTGTTGTGTTGTGTTGTTGTAAACTCAGTGCCGTCTTCTCCTCAGCTTCACTCTCACACTGAATGATGAGTCACAGCTGAGTGCACACATTCACTCTGAGATCTGATTCCTGTCAGTCGGCACTTTTCTTTGACACCAGCCGCAGCTTTTATCAGCTGATAATTGAATTTCCTCCACGCTGCAGCACATCAACACCCTGTGATACGCCCCACTGTGGCCCCTCATTATCAGGGAGTGTGTGTCAGAGTGTGTGTCAGAGTGTGTGTGTGAGTCAGCTCTTGTCCACTACAGGAACCTAATGAACTGAACTGATGAATGAGCCTCATAGTTCCTGACCTGGAGACCCTGAGACGTCTCTGGTTGGACATTTAGCTCAGTGTCCTCCATGTTGACTTCTTGTCTTTATATGACATTATATGGACCAAACAACTTATCAGTTAACTGTATATGAATAAATACAGATGTAGTGAAGTGAACAGATGTTCATCAGTGAACCACAGAGACAAACAGCCTTCAGACACATCAGGACTCGCTGTTCCACACTTTAATCTAAATAATCTTTAAAGTACGGTGGCCTGGAGGGGCCTCCTCCCAAAACACAGACGCTCAGCAGACCTTCACAGTCTGAGAGGTGATGAGTCTGGATTCACCGTCTCCGCAGGGTCACCTCCTTTATTACAGCTCAGAACCTGTTCTGTTCCTCTGACGTCAGAACGTGTTCTGTTCCTCTGACGACAGAACATGTTCTGTTCCTCTGACGACAGAACATGTTCCGTTCCTCTGACGACAGAACATGTTCCGTTCCTCTGATGACAGAACCTGCTGGAGTCTGATAGACAACAATCTGCTGTTCTCTGTTAAAACAACAAACCTTTTACATGTCAGACATGTTGGACATTAACTGTTCTGACGTCATCCAGAGAACCACACCAGATTCATTCAGAGCTCTGACTGACCACAACTGTCACTGTGTTCTCTATTTAGAACAGTTGTTCTTTATTTAGAACATACTGTTCTTTGTTTAGAACATATTGTTCTTTGTTTAGAACATATTGTTCTTTGGTTAGAACATATTGTTCTTTGGTTAGAACATTTGTTCTTAATCAACTAATTGTTCCAGCTCAAGTTTTTTCATGAAAGTTCCCCATGTGATGAACAGCAGAGTGATGACATCATATCATGTGATGTTGATTTGATTGATTGATTTGTTATTGATGATGGAAACAGGAAGAAGAAGACAGAAGTGTTGGACGACATCATTCTTCACCTGCAGTGGGACGAACACTGAACTCAAACTAACAACCATCAAACCTCACTGACTTCAGCCAGCTGTGATCAGCTGATCACAACATCTGGTGTCACATGACATCATTCAGTGTCCAATCAGGTCAACAAATCTGCAGCCTCACTGACAGACACGTCCACACAAACTCCAACACCAACAGACAGAATCACCGCCGTCTGTTTCTGCTTCCTCTGCTCTTTATCTGATGTTCTTTTGTTCTTCAGAGCAGAAAAAAAAGCTGCGTCCTCAGAACGTTTCTGTGCAGCAGTGAGTTTCCTGCTGCAGCTGGAGTGAACAGCTGAACACAGTTAATCCGTCCCTCCAGGACTGTTGCAGCCTAAAACACCTGATTTCACAGAAACTTATCTCTGATGTTTTTATGTGTTTCAGGAACAAGTTACAAAAATTCTGACAGAATTCTGACAAAATGTAAATATTAAAAAACATATATTTGCACAGAATGTTGATAAATGTCCATAACAATAATAAACATCTTCAGTACCTGTGACAAAATATGAAAAATAAATAAACAGTTTACTGTGGGGGACTGCTGTGAATGCTGGGAAACACAGGAAACTCCAATGACAAAATTGCAAGGTGGTGCAGAATTAACGGTGATTGGCTGAATGTGTGTTGATTGTTGTGATGATGACTTCCTGCAGGGACTCATTAGAGTCTGAAAACAGGTTTCTGAAGTCCTCCTCTGAACTCACAGCGGGATCAGATACATCAGAGACCACAAGGAGAAAAAGTCTCCTCAAGTACTTTCATAAAGAGCAACAAACCAAACTCTCCCTGCAGTGATGTCACATACCGCCACCCAGCAGGCTCAGGTGCATTATGGGTAAAACTCCAGCTCACACTCAAAGACTGAAAGAAGAACATGTCCTACCCCTGTCTGTCTCCGTCCACCAGGATACGGACCAGGATACCAGTGACAGCCACCAGGATGGGGTAGTGGTCCACACTCTCCAGACCTGCAACACACACACACACACACACACACACACACACGTTTAAGCACTGAGGGAGTCTCTCATCGACTGATCTCTGCAGGCGTCTCTACTTTCACACAGAATCTTTATGAACAAACTTTATTTCACAGCTCCTCTAGTTTCTCATCTTTTCATGTAAAAAAAGAACAGATCTGCAAATGTCGTGGAGGGAAATCTGTTCTCTATTTGTTTGAATTACAAAGGAAATGGAAATAATGTTTAACTAGAGCTAATAACTCAGTTTAATTAACAGGATCCGAGAATCTTTTAGTCCGGGCCAACAGAAACCAGAAAACAAGGGGTTGGTGACAGACTGGAGCTTCTGGAGGAACAAACACCGGAGACTCTCTGATGCCGACTCTTTTATTGGCAAGAGAGGAGCTCCGAGTTTGTTTCAAACTTCTGGGATTAAAAACAGGATTTATTTTCACTCCTGAGTTTCAACCCTCTGCAGCAGCGACACACGGAGAAATCGGCCAGATGAGAGCTCAGCGTTTAACTTTTGAGGTGAAAAAACAGATTTATTTTCTCTCCTGCCTCTCAATGATCCATGAAGAAACTATGGAACCACAGACCAGCCAGACAAGAGCTTTTCACATTTATGAAGCTGAAATCAGAGAATTTTTTTTTCCTTACAAAATTATTCAAAATGAGTAACAGGCAATAAATTTAATATTTGATTAATTGATTAAGCAAGTAATCACTGCAGCTCTAGTACAGAAATCAAGTGGAAAAAAAGTACCTCTGTGATCCTGAATGAAAGTGTGTGTGTGTGTGTGTGTGTGTGTGTGTGTGTGTGTGTGTGTGTGTGTGTGTGTGTGTGTGTGTGTACCTGGCAGTCTCAGGTTGACGACTCGATCAAACAGGTTCTTCTCTGCTGTGACTCTGTTCAACACCTGGTTCAGCAGCTGCAGGAGGACAGAAACAAACAGGAGTCTGTCTTTACTTCTTTCTTACTGACGCAGAGACGCAAAGTTAAAGGTCATTTTCTCTGATACACAGAGGATGAAGATGCAGAGGATGAGGACGCAGAGGATGAAGACAGAGGATGAAGACAGAGGATGAAGACAGAGGATGAAGATGCAGAGGATGAAGATGCAGAGGATGAGGACGTAGAGGATGAAGACAGAGGATGAAGACAGAGGATGAAGACAGAGGATGAGGACGTAGAGGATGAAGACAGAGGATGAAGACAGAGGATGAGGAAGCAGAGGATGAGGAAGCAGAGGATGAAGACGCAGAGGATGAAGACAGAGGATGAAGACACTCCACCAGTCTTTGTGTTGTGATGAAGTCAAACACATCAGGCTGCATGAAAACCTCATCAACAGACAGAAACAGTCAAACATCCAGTTCAAAGTCAACTCAGGCTGATATTTTTAATATCAGTCCATCTGCACATATTTAACAATTTATTGTTGAAACTATAAAAAGTCAAAGAAAATGTAACAGAGAGCCCAAAGAGACGTCTTCAAATGTCTTCTTCTGTCCAACCAACAGTCCAAAACACAAAGACTCTTCAGTTACTGTCAGAAACAACAAAGAAAAGCAGCAAATCCTCACATTTAATAAGCTGCAACCAAAAAATATTTGACTGAAAAATGACTGAAATCAGAAATCAATTATTAAAACTAATTTTCTTTGTATCCATTAATTGATTAATGGACTAACTGTTGCAGTTTAAAATTCAGAGAAACAGAAATATTCAGAGAAAACGTTTTTTTTTCTAAACAGGAGGCTGATGTCCAATAAAAAGGCTGAATACAGAAGAGTTTTCTCTCTGCTCTGTAATCGATCACACTCTGCCTTCACTTCACACTCACACAACTTTTATTTCAGAGCAAACTGAACGTTTACTGCCACTAAACAACTACAACTACCAACCTCTACCCCATTAAATGTTGATTTTTTTTAAATCTACAACATTTATTTTACAAACTGATCACATCTAAAATCTGACAGGCTGTAAAATCAAAGTAAAGGAGTAAAAAGTGCAATATTTTCTCTCAGAAGAAGAGGAGGAGAAACATAAAACAGAAATACTAAAGTACCACAACACTGAGTAAATATATTGTTTTATACCACTGGGACATCCTCTGTCTCCATGACGACCAGCTCCTCACTCTTCAGAGCAGAGTCTAGTTCTGACCTGGACAGAGACCCAGGGACTGACCTGAGCGAGTCGTCTGAGCAGCAGCTCTGCAGAGGGGCGGGACCAGTCCAGGAAGATCTCAGGAACCAGCGTGACCGTCATCTCCAGGACTCGCAGCAGACTGACCGACAGGTCGAAGCAGGTCGCACACACCTGGAACCAGGATTAACATGGTGAACTGACAGGTCAGCTGACCGCGAGTCAGCGAGTCACCCACACCAGAGACCCAAACCACAGACCCACAACAGAGACCCAAACCACAGACCCACAACAGAGACCACCAGATGTTTCTTTATTAAATTAAAAAAACAAAAAACAAAAAAATAAAACAAAGCATTGTTTTATTTTTGGTGAGATGAAATTCCTCTTTAAATATCCAGAAAGTATTTATTATTTTTCCAGAGAGCAGCAGGAGTTTTCATCTGAACAACAAAAACACAACGCAACAAAAACACAAAACAACAAAAACACAACGCAACAAAAACACAACAAAAACACAACACAACAAAAACACAAAACAACAAAAACACAACGCAACAAAAACACAACGCAACAAAAACACAACGCAACAAAAACACAAAACAACAAAAACACAAAACAACAAAAACACAACAAAAACACAACGCAACAAAAACACAAAACAACAAAAACACAACGCAACAAAAACACAAAACAACAAAAACACAACAAAAACACAAAACAACAAAAACACAACAAAAACACAACGCAACAAAAACACAAAACAACAAAACAACAAAAACACAAAACAACAAAAACAGCAGGTGTGTGTTTTTGTGCCACAGTGAAGTCTCGGTTTTGGTTCTCGAGGATAAAAAGTTTGTGCCTCCTGTCATTAATCCTCACAGTCCGAGAACAACAGACGGAGAACGTTTAGCATATTTAAAATAACTCAATCAATCAATAATCAATGTTTGAGTCAACAGACTCATTTATAAACTAACAGCCTGAGCTGTGATGTTTTAACGACAGAGTTTGATTTTGTTTCCCATCTTTGTTCCTTTGTTCCTTTTTTCGTGTCGTGAAACTCGAGAACGTTTAAAAACTGGATGAACGTCTCTGTGAGCTCGTCTTCACCACAAACCCTGAAACTAAATATGTCCATCAGGCTCATTTATTTGTTTATTTATTTGTTTATTTATTTGTTTATGCTTCTGTCATCTTTTGTCCTTCACAGCCACATGATGAAGTTCTGATATTCAGGCTCCAGAGGAACTTTTTCACATAGTCTACTGTTAAAAAAGCTTAATAAATAAATAAATAAATAAACAAACAAACAAACAAATAAATAAATAAATAAATAAATAAATAAACAAACAAACAAACAAACAAATAACAGTAACTCATAATATCAAACTGCAAGACTTCTCAAGTTTGCACCCAAATATTGTGACAGTATGAAATCAGAAGAGGAGCTCATCTTCCCAGTCATATTATTTACAGAACCAGTAAGAGACCAGTATGGATCCCCTAAAACAGGCGTCCCCAAACACTGGATCGCGACCCTCAGGTGGGTCACAGCAGGTTTTATGTGGGTCACCAAATAAATAAAAAACTAAGGAAGAAAAATGTCAGATTTGTATCTGCAGTGCATGTTTGTCCATTTATGAAGGAAAATGTCCTCCAATGTAAAAACAAATGTTCTGTTGAGATCATTTTCTTTTCTTCTTCAGATAAACTTGAAACTAAGTTTTTCAACGATTATTGAGTAAATCAAAAATAATATTAATTAATATTTTAGTATTTTCAATTAAAACCATTTAATTTTCAGGCATCCAAATAACAACCAATCAGGTTCACAGCTCCCTGTGGACATTTTTTTGTGTGTCTAAACAAACTTTTTCAAGTTTATCTGAAGAAGAAAAGTAAATTATCCAACCAGGTTTATTTCAAACCTTAAAATCTAAACTCCAAAAATATTTAACCCGTGTAGATTCATGTGTTTACAGTGAAAATGTTCTTTTTTTCCACAAACTGACTCTCTAAAGATTTATTGATCAGGTCTGTTGTGAACTGGGTCATTTTTAAAAAGCAGGTCAACAGAAGAACAGTTTGATAAACACTGATCTGTTCTGACAAAAACATCAATAATAAATAAAAACATCAATAATAAATAAAAACATCCTGCAGATGATTTTATGCGTCTCCATGTTTTTAAGCCTCTTCAGATTAAAACAGTTCTTTATCTGAACAGGTTGGACACTGAGACACTCTGAGGACCAGGATCTGCTTACATCTGTTTGTAGGAGACAGAATATTTCTGATGTCTGTCCAACAGTGAGGAGGAGACAGACAGGGACAGACAGGGACAGACATGGACAGACAGGGACAGACAGGGACAGACAGGGACGGACTAGCACAGACATGGACAGACATGGACAGACATGGACAGACAGGGACAGACAGGGACAGACAGGGACGGACAGGGACAGACAGGGACGGACTAGCACAGACATGGACAGACATGGACAGACATGGACAGACAGGGACAGACAGGGACAGACATGGACGGACAGGGACAGACAGGGACGGACTAGCACAGACATGGACAGACATGGACAGACATGGACAGACTAGCACAGACATGGACAGACAGGGACGGACAGGCACAGACAGGGACAGACATGGACAGACAGGGACAGACGGGGACGGACTAGCACAGACATGGACAGACATGGACAGACATGGACAGACTAGCACAGACATGGACAGACAGGGACGGACAGGCACAGACAGGGACAGACATGGACAGACAGGGACGGACTAGCACAGACATGGACAGACATGGACAGACAAGGACAGACATAGACGGACAGGGACGGACTAGCACAGACATGGACAGACATGGACAGACATGAACAGACATGGACAGACAGGGACGGACTAGCACAGACATGGACAGACATGGACAGACGTGGACAGACATGGACAGACATGGACGGACTAGCACAGACAGGGACAGACAGGGACGGACTAGCACAGACATGGACAGACATGGACAGACATGAACAGACATGGACAGACATGGACAGACAGGCAGAGACATGGACAGACAGGCAGAGACATGGACAGACAGGGACAGACAGGGACAGACAGGCAGAGACATGGACAGACAGGCAGAGACATGGACAGACAGGGACAGACAGGGACAGACATGGACAGACAGGCACAGACATGGACAGACAGGCACAGACATGGACAGACATGGACAGACAGGGACAGACAGGGACAGATGGAGACAGACTTGTAGAAGTATTTTGTTGAGTTGTGGGACAGACAGGGACAGACAGGGACAGACACTGTTAGCAGACGTGTTTTTGCTGCAGGTCACAGATCAGTGTTTATCAAACTGTTCTTCTGTTGACCTGCTTTTTAAAAATGACCCAGTTCACAACAGACCTGATCAATAAATCTTTAGAGAGTCAGTTTGTGGAAAAAAAGAACATTTTCACTGTAAACACATGAATCTACACGGGTTAAATATTTCTGGAGTTTAGATTTTAAGGTTTGAAATAAACCTGGTTGGATAATTTACTTTTCTTCTTCAGATAAAGTTGAATCTTTGAAGTTTGTTTGCACACTAAAAAAAGTTTTTCAAAAATTGTCCACAGGGAGCTGTGAACCTGAGTTTTTATTATTTGGGTGCTGGAAAATTAAATGCTTTTAACAGAAAATACTAAAATATCATATATAATATTCACTTTCTTTTCAATTAGTTTAATCAGTATTTTTTAAAATACTTTTTTTTGAGTTTCTAAAACTCAAAGATTTGAGTTTATCTAAAGAAGAACAGAAAATTATCTCAACAAAACATCATTGGTTGTAAAACTTTTCTAAAACTTAAGAGTTGGACTCAAAACTTAAAAATGTATTGCAGTAAGTTATCTTGAAATTGTTTGTTTTTACAGTGTAGAACGTTTTGTCCTCCTTCATAATTATAATTATATGATTCAGTGTATTTAGACAGAAGTAACAGACTCGTTTTTCCTCTCATCAGTAAACACATTTTAATATTTTATTATAGCTGCAGATATAAATCTGACATTCTGCAGAATTCCTTCCATAGAGGGACCCAAATAAAATCTCCTGTGACCCAGCTGAGGGTCACGACCCAGAGTTTGGGACCATGACCGTGTCACAGGAAGTTAAATAAAGGTTTGTCTGTGCAGCTGCAGCAGTCGGTCTGGATCTGAACGTTCCTGTGGAACATAAATGACCTGCAGACCGAGACACTGAACAGTCTACAGGTGACAGAACCAAACTCATGTCGTCGTCCCACAAAGAGGACATGGAACTGGACGTTCAGGAGCTCGTCCCCAGAGTCGGGACAGGACAGAGGAAACAGGAACAGAACCACAGGCAGAGTTTGAGCTCCAGGTGGTTCAGTTCCTGACAGGTTGTGTGATTTACCTTCAGCTGACGAGTGTCCACAAAGTTCCTCTCTGGACGTTCTGCAGCCTGCTGGATCTGACGGAGACACAGAGAGGAGACGAGGAGGACAAGAGGAGAAAAACTTTAATTATCTGTTTATGTATGAATGTATATATGGATCATTTGATCTGATATGATAACAGAGATAAAACAGAGGCAGAGGATCAATAAAGTCATAATTCATCCTGAGAGGAACATGAAGGTTTGAACCACAGTTCACATATTTCAACGTTCGCTGACGAGACTGAAAAGTAACAGAGAGGAAACACAGAGACGCAGGAGCTGCAGAGAAGAGCAGAGTGTTTGTGCATCACTGAGGGAACAACAGAAAGAACCGCTGAGCTGAAAATACCAGAATCTCCCCGAGGAACACGATCAATCAGAATACTAAGAGCTGCTAAGTGATGATTCACAGAGAATTACTGAGGATTTATCTAAACCCAAAATAATCTCATTAGAGGAAACAAACACTTCACACTATTTTTACATGTGGACGCTGTCCTGCATCTGTCCTGCTCCTCTCTTAACACTGCAGCTGTCTGTAAAGGACCAGTCCCACCAATTCATACATCTACGTTTAGTCTTTAACTGTTGATCATCTGATCTGATGATCTGATCTGATGATCTGATGATCTGATCTGATGAACTGATGATCTGATCTGATGATCTGATGACCTGATGATCTGATCTGATGATCTGATCTGATGATCTGATCTGATGATCTGATCTGATCTGATGATCTGATCTGATGATCTGATCTGATGATCTGATCTGATGATCTGATGATCTGATCTGATGATCTGATCTGATGATCTGATAATCTGATCTGATGATTTGATCTGATGATCTGATCTGATGAACTGATCTGATGAACTGATGATCTGATCTGATGATCTGATAATCTGATTTGATGATCTGATTTGATGATCTGATCTGATGACCTGATGATCTGATCTGATGATCTGATCTGATGATCTGATCTGATGAACTGATCTGATGAACTGATGATCTGATCTGATGATCTGATCTGATGATTTGATGATCTGATTTGATGATCTGATCTGATGACCTGATGATCTGATCTGATGATCTGATCTGATGATCTGATAATCTGATCTGATGATCTGATCTGATGATCTGATGATCTGATCTGATGATCTGATCTGATGATCTGATGATCTGATCTGATGATCTGATAATCTGATCTGATGATCTGATCTGATGATCTGATGATCTGATCTGATGATCTGATTTGATGATCTGATCTGATGACCTGATGACCTGATGATCTGATCTGATGATCTGATCTGATCTGATAATCTGATCTGATGAACTGATGATCTGATCTGATGATCTGATGATCTGATGATCTGATCTGACAATCTGATCTGATGAACTGATGATCTGATCTGATCTGATCTGATGATCTGATCTGCACATTAAAATGTTCTTTTTAATCTCACAGAGCTGCAGTTTGACAGATTTCTCTGTAAATCTATAAATCAACTCAGATCCTCTTCAGATGTTCCTCTTCACCTCAGTAAAGGACCATTACAGCCTGTAAACAGCAGCTGCTCCACTGTCACAAACTCATGTTCTCCAGTTCTCCAGTAATTCTGAGAGGGAACATGTCATGTGATCACAGTCTCACCTCTTGGATCATGCCGATGAACTCGGAGAACGCCCAGTTGAGCTGGTTCAGGACGCTGTTGAGGAAAGAGGCGGCCATGTCTTTGTCCATGCTCAGCAGCTCGGCCATGTGTCTCTGCAGCAGCAACGATGGACATGGCTCTAAACCAATCAGACGAGAGGAGACGACAGGTCAACAACAGAAGAGGACACAGGACAATGAAATATTTCCAACAGCAGAGGTGTTGGAGTCCTGGACGGAACCATGAAGGAACTCAGGGGAGATTTAAATGTTCTAATAAACATTGGGAGATTAAAACAGGAGACGATGAGATGAAGACCAGTCAGCCTTCAAGTCTGATAAACTTTACATCAGATTTTAACTGTTGCTGCGAGTCGAAGCTGAAAAACTCCGTCAGACTGTTTGTCAGAGCTGAATATGTTAACCACAGGCCCATGTGTTGTGTTTGTTACCACAGAAGAAGAAAAAATGGATGCTTTGTGTTAACATGAGCAGCTGTTACTGTCAGCAGTCACTGTCTCCAGAATCTGCTAGAAACTGATGAAGAACAAATGAAAACTGTTGGCTTCCACTCATTAACTCTTTTGTCTGCCAGCGTTTTTAAATTAAGCCACTAGCCAGCACCAAAATGATTTTTCAACACCCACAGAATATTCAGGTCTATGAATATATGAACATGGAAAATATCACAAGAAAGAACAGATCTCAGGTTTCAGACAAAAAAAACCCATTTTGTTCTAGCTTCATTCATTCTTTCTTTATAAACATGTGAACGTCGGTCGATTGCATCAAAAATCCACTTTTCCACTTTTTTTAAGCAGAATATCAACTTCACGTTTTAATTTTAGTTTTTTTTTTACCACATCATATTATGTGTGTGACATCACTGTCACCAGTGTGTCTAACAGGTTTTTTACATTTTACATGTTTGATCTATTTTGTTTTCAGGGTTGTGTGAGACGAGACCAGCAGAAGAGAGGATCAGAAGAAAAATGAAGCAACAATAAAGGAAAACAGAGGAAAAGGATTAAGAGGAGCAGAGAGGAGGAGGAGGACAAACTGAAGTTTATGAAGAAGACGAGGGAACGCTGTCCTGTGGGAGACATGATGGGAACACTGGGGTGTCTAATAATCCCAGTTTGTCCTCTCTGTCCTCTGACTGCTGCGTCCCCTCAAGGATCAAATCTGAAGCATGAAAGACAGTTTATTATCCTGAAGACACACAGAGGTCAAAAATACCACAGAGGTACTCTTTCATCATGAAGTAATTTATACTTTTACTTCACTACAGTTCAGAGGGAAACATTTTTTACTGTCTTACAGCTTCAGATACTTTACAGTTTAAGATTTTACATGAAAACACAGATGAGTGTCAGAGACTAAAGGATGAAGCAGCAGTGTTTCATGTGCAGCGTCACAGTTACCTGCTGAGTTTGTCCAATGTCATGTCCTCAGGACTAACAAACATCTTATTACTGTTTCTCTTGAAGAAGACCTCACAGTCTGCAGCAGAGTCCTCTGTGTTTCTTACTGCACAATGTACTGAAGTATTTTACCATTCTGCACTGATACACGTGTAGTTTATCATGAAAGACCTCTGAGTGAGACGAATATGTTAACTGGACAGACTCTAATGTCTACTGATGATGGGATGTCACATTCACTGACTGGGATCACTGGTCCTGCAGATCATCTACATCTACTGACAGACAGACAGACGAGCTTCAGGTGAGACAGTGCAGTGAGACACAGCTGACAGCTGGAGCAAAAATAAACGAGGACAGGGTGATGGAAAAGAACTTACTCTGGAAACTAGCAATGGACAGATCCCCTGAAAGACATGCAGATGAGAAGGTACACAGACCAAAGTCAATCATCATGCAGGAAGCAGAATTAAAGTGGAGAAGAAACAGAGGAGCAGAAAAAAAGGTTGTGAAATAAAGAGGACGATGAAACGGCAGAGCACGCTCAACACTACGATTATTAAAGGGACATTCTGGGAAATATATCAGCCAACCCTCCACACAGTCACACGTGATTAACGCTGGGCGACGAGGACCGAATCAAATATCCAGAGTCCTCACTGCGGGACAGCAAGCGGAGAGACATGTTGGTGTCCACGGTTTTCCAAGTAAACCCTCTGTAGACTGTTGTCCATGAAGCACAAATGATAAGTGTTAATGTAAAGAGTGCTGAGTCACGTCCTCACAAACTATCATGTTAAACTGGAAGACGTATGAGTTGGATGTTTGAATAGATACTGAACCAAACCCATACTGCACTTCTGATTTTCACACCAGACTCACATTTTCCATTTCCTCACAACTCATTTCTGACACTGTGCATCACGTAGAACTATAGAGAAACATTTTAAAGGACAGAGACGTGCATTTAGTTAAATCTGCCACATCAGTCTTCTTTCAGGGATGTTTAAAAACTAAATGCATGAAAGAAAACTGATGAATATTAGTTTTTATAAGTGGGGCAAATTAGTCTGTGTTTGTTCCGTATAATTAAAAGTTATTAGACGGGCCCTCGTACCTCTGCACCAGTCGGGGCCTGCAGCATCTGTTAGCTAACATTTTAAATAATACAGCGTGTCCACAAAGTCTCTTGACATTTTAAAGAATTTATTACAAAAGCAATTGATGAGATACGTTAATCAGATTTGTTGTATGTACTCAGTGGTTATCAAAGTTTTTAATCACATTCATGCTTCACACATGAAGCAAAAGATCACTGATGCCATCCACCATTGATGAGGCGATGCCACAGCGAACACGGCAAGAAATCGAGGACCGTCTTGATGTGCTTCGTTCAACTAATGGTTCTCATATAGAGGTTTATAAAATGAGGCAACAAAAACTTCGATATCTACTTTTCATTTTGTAATAATTTCTACAGATTCGTCTATTCATTTGCTCTTCTAATAAATTTGTTAAATTATAAAGAGACTTTATGGACACTGTGTATATTAATATGATATGAAAGACAAACAGATCAGATCTGACATTTTATGATTGAGTCAACAAAGATTTAACTATGATCAATGAATGTTGACTACAATCTTTTGACCAGCTTTCAAAACTGTTGTTCCTCCTGAATGTGTGTCCTGTGACTCTGCTATGATCAGTCTACAGTGTAGACACCAAAGAAAACTGACATATGGACATATGGACATGTTGTCCATATGGACTGCTGTGATTTTCACTTCATTCTTCAGATAAAAGTGTGTGTGATTGTTGGTTTGTCTCTACAAACAGCAACAGTATCATGACTGACACACACACACACACACACACACACACACACACACACACACACACACACACACACACACAGGTAATTGAAGCCGTAAATCAAAGAGAGTTGTGGTAAAAATAGAGCAGGTGTAGACAGACAGTCATGGCCTCAATTTATTTATGGAAATCCATGAAAAGAAAAACGAAGACTGAAACCTGAAGCAGGAACACAGAGACACTCAGATAAAGAACAAAACTGAGAGACAGACAGACAGACAGACAGACAGACAGACAGACAGACAGACAGACAGACAGAGCGAGGGAAGAAAAAAAAATCACCAATTCATTCTGAGCTGAATTCTGTTTAAGAACATCGAAGAGAAAGAGGACAAATGTGGAGACAGACAGACAGAGAGACACAAGGAGAGACAGACAGACAAACAGAAGGAGAGAGAGACAGACAGACAGACAGACAGACAGACAGACCACCTACTCTGCAGACTGGGCAGGTTGGCGTCCTCAGGTTTGGTCTTCAGCAGGTGAGGAAGACGAGTGTATCTGTAGCCAAAACCACAACCCTGACAAACACAACACACAATAATGACACACAGCAGAATATTCTGATTAGTTACTCCAGTCAAAGTACTGATACCAAACTACAGAAATACTCTATTACAGGAAAAAACAGTCCTGCATTCAGAATTCTACTTCAGTAAAAGATCCTGATTATTAAAAGTACTTCATTACATTTTGAATCAATAATCTGACTCTGTCAAATAAATGTACTGCAGTAAAAGATACAATGTTAGTGTAGTATTTTAGTAAATGTACTTAGTTACATTCCACTACTACTATGCACATATATGCCATGTACTTATATTAAACTAAGAGTTTTCAGCCACGCTTCTGTAAGAAAAATATTAACAACAACAGGTTTCATATTTATTTATTTAAAAATGTATTAATAAATATATAACTATAAAAATCCTCAAGAAGTATTTTCCTCACAGAACTCTAATATTTAGTTTGTCTTTATGAAGTTTTTATATTTGTTAAACTTTCGAGAAGCTCCAAACATCCTTCAGCTCACGTGCAGAACGAGCAGAAACATCCCTGGTTAGCATGCTAGCATTAGCTAACTGTCAGTACACAGAGTACTACAGTTATTACAGTTCATCCTGAGGGGAACGTGTGTGTGTGTGTGTGTGTGTGTGTGTGTGTGTGTGTGTGTGTGTGTGTGTCTGTGTGTGTGTGTGTGTGTGTGTGTCTCTGTGTGTGTGTGTGTGTGTGTCTGTGTGTGTGTGTGTGTGTCTCTCTCTGTGTGTGTGTGTGTGTGTGTGTGTGTCTGTGTGTGTGTGTGTCTGTGTGTGTGTGTGTGTGTGTGTGTGTGTGTGTGTGTGTCTCTGTGTGTGTCTGTGTGTGTGTGTGTGTGTCTGTGTGTGTGTGTGTGTGTGTGTGTGTGTGTGTGTCTCTGTGTGTGTCTGTGTGTGTGT
>NC_139318.1:48941206-48961206 GCF_056507025.1 Lutjanus erythropterus
AGAAGAGGAAGAAGAAGAAGAAGAAGAAGAAGAAGAAGAAGAAGAAGAAGAAGAAGAAGAAAAGAAGAGGAAGAAGAAGAAAAGAAGAGGAAGAGGAAGAGGGAGAAGAAGAAGAAGAAAAGAAGAGGAAGAAGAAGAAGAAGAAGAAAAGAAGAGGAAGAGGGAGAAGAAGAAGAAAAGAAGAGGAAAAGAAGAGGAAGAACAAGAAGAAGAAGAAGAAGAAGAAGAAAAGAAGAGGAAGAAGAAGAAGAAGAAGAAAAAGAAGAAGAAAAGAAGAGGAAGAAGAAGAAGAAAAGAAGATGAAGAGGAAGAAGAAGAAGAAAAGAAGAGGAAGAGGAAGAAGAAGAAGAAAAAGAAGAAGAAAAGAAGAGGAAGAGGAAGGAGAAGAAGAAGAAGAAGAAGAAGAAGAAGAAGAGGAAGAGGGAGGAGAAGAAGAATAAAAGAAGAAGAAGACGAAGAAGAAGGAGGAGGAGGAGGAGGAGGAGGAGGAGGAGAATAGATTTTTAAAATCCAAATATACAGAATATGGATCAGAAATATGAAAAGACAGACCAAAGAACAGACAGAGACGTTGAGACAGAACCATGAACAGGAAGGACGTGACTGAATGGACAGACGTGTTGGACAGGACGTGGTCACCTTGGAGTAGATGGTGGCGTTGATCCAAGCCAGCCTCCTGCTCAGGTGGTTCAGCTTCTCTGCAAACACCTTCTGACTCTTCTGCAGCTCCTCCAGGATGTCCGGTCTCTGCAGGACAGAGGACACACAGAGCCGTCCTGTTAGCACCGTCTCAGCGTCCTCAGACTCTGGGGCCACTCGGGGCCCGTGGACGACTTTTTGTTCCTCTGGGCTTGAGTTATCTGCTCACCAATTCATGTGCATTTCATTGAAATGTACCAGTGGGACTGCTGTTTAGAGGGCGTGGCCAAATAGCTTGCTAGCTTAGCTTAGCTTGATGAAAGCCATATGATGAGTTCAGGTCTGGACTGTTGATGACATCTCAGACTGATTTGACCCAAAACACTGAAGTTATTACTGACTATTACCATGTTGGTGTGTTCAGGGCGGGACACTTATCAAACCAGTGAAGTTTGGACCGGTTTGGACCAGTTTGGACCATTCATACCACAGTTACAGAAATTTCCTGTTTCATGGTGAGACACCAAAACTCGACGCCACACCATGGCCACGCCCACCAACAAGAGCTAAGTGTTTTAATGACTTTTGATCACAAACTACTGCAGACGATACACAGCCATGTTAAAGCCAACCTGATGAAGAAGTTTGTTAAAATACAACATGTGGAAATCAACAAACTTCCTGTTTAACCCATTTTTGTCCATCCTGCCATGATTCATGCGTTTACTGATTTTTGTGCATTTCGGTCAAACGAGCCTTCAGGGCTGCTTTTTGGATCAAAAACTTATCACGTGCAAATTTTCACCACAGTTGAATTTTGTGTCAAGTTTCATGAGCTATCGAGGATCTTTAGGCCCAAAGAATGTGACTGAAGACGGAGAAGGAAAGGAAAAAGAAGAAAAATAATAATCCGAGCAAATTCAAAACGGTCCTTGGATCATTCGGTACTCAGGTGCTTTTGCCACACCCACTTTTAAACACCCATAAAATACTGAACTTTTCAGCAGCTGGGATGAGTGTGCCAAATTTTCAGACTTTTCAGGCACGTTTAGCGCTCAGATTAAAAAATAAAAAATAAGAATAATTCCTTCAGTTTGAGGTTCTGAGGTCGGCGCTCAGGCCTGAGTGATGACACTTAACAAAGATGGCTGCTGCGTCTCTGATGAAGTCAGACCAACCTCAGACGATGTTCCCAGGTTTATTTACTCTGCTCTCTGTTGTGTTTCTACTCACAGAACTTTGTCTTCTCATCGTGTCCCTGTAAAGTTTGCTGGAGACACTAATGAGACGAGTTATCAGGACGTGTTGACACTCGGGTCGACTGGAACACGGCCAATTATCTTCAACTGAGCACCAACAAACAAGAAGAACACCTCCGACTTCAGACCAACCATCAACAAACTGATATCCAGTCAGAGTCAGACTGACTCACCTTCAACAAAGATTTTCTTATTTACACGTTTTATTCTTGACCGACTGTTTCATTTTTTAAATCTTTAATCTTTTTATAAAGATGATTTATAAATCCTCCATGTGTTTTAAATTGTTTTACAGCATTTATTTATCTTTTTACAGCACTAACCCCTAAAGTTTTTACCTCTGTGTTAAATGTTTTTTAATATTTAAAACACTTTATTCACTTCAGTGTGGAAACATGTTTATATGTGAATGTGCTCGACATTTCAGTTAATTCAATGTATAAATTAAGACGGGTTCTATTTTAGGCCATCTCATGTGATTATTTTATTCATGAACAGAATTGATCTTATTTAACTGAAGAGCTGTGGGAGAGACGGTGGAGGTCAGGTGATTCTGCCTCCACCTGTACCTGTGATCTTTAAAACCAGTTCTGATCAGCTGAGAAACACTCAACAGCTCAGAAACCAACAGAAATGTTACCAGATGATAAATATGAGAGCTCTTACTCTGGCGGGGCATCGTGCGATCTTCTCCTCCGTGTCCTTCAGAGCGACGGCGTACTCGTGGACGTCATCTGACACCACCACCATCTGGAAGAACAAACATGTCAAACTAACATATTCTGTTTAAACAAATGAATGTGACTGTTTGGACATTATAACACTGTTTATAATGCTTTATGATGCTTCACTCTGCTGCCCCCCGATACTCAATGGTTCATATAATCAGTCCACTGAGATTCTCGGTTTTTTTTTTCCTTCATCAGTCAGTCAGCATCACAGTCAGATAAAAATAAAACAGATAAAAGCAACAAAAGACAGACACTTCACCGGAACGCACAGCGGAGCGCGCAGGTCAGCTGACACGCCGTCAGACACTTCACCGGAACGCACCGCGGAGCGCGCAGGTCAGCTGACACGCCGTCAGACACTTCACCGGAGCGCACCGCGGAGCGCGCAGGTCAGCTGACACGCCGTCAGACACTTCACCGGAACGCACAGCGGAGCGCGCAGGTCAGCTGACACGCCGTCAGACACTTCACCGGAGCGCGCAGGTCAGCTGACGCGCCGTCAGACACTTCACCGGAGCACGCAGGTCAGCTGACACGCCGTCAGATACTTCACCAGAGCGCACCACGGAACACGCAGCACAGCTGACACACAATCAGACACTTCACCAGAGCGCGCTGGTCAGCTGACGCACCGTCAGACACTTCACCACAGCGCGCAGGTCAGCTGACACGCCGTCAGACACTTCACCACAGCGCGCAGGTCAGCTGACACGCCGTCAGACACTTCACCACAGCGCGCAGGTCAGCTGACACGCCGTCAGACACTTCACCGGAGCACACTGTGGAGTGCGCAGGTCAGCTGACGCACCGTCAGACACTTCACCACAGCGCGCTGGTCAGCTGACGCACCGTCAGACACTTCACCACAGCGCGCAGGTCAGCTGACACGCCGTCAGACACTTCACCGGAGCACACTGTGGAGCGCGCTGGTCAGCTGACGCACCATCAGACACTTCACCACAGCGCGCTGGTCAGCTGACGCACCGTCAGACACTTCACCACAGCGCGCAGGTCAGCTGACACGCCGTCAGACACTTCACCGGAGCACACTGTGGAGTGCGCAGGTCAGCTGACGCACCGTCAGACACTTCACCAGAGTGCGCAGGTCAGCTGACACGCCGTCAGACACTTCACCGGAGCGCACCGCGGAGCGCGCAGGTCAGCTGACGCGCCGTCAGACACTTCACCGGAGCGCACCGCGGAGCGCGCAGGTCAGCTGACACGCCGTCAGACACTTCACTGGAGCACACTGTGGAGCGCGCTGGTCAGCTGACGCACAATCAGACACTTCACCAGAGCGCACCGCGGAGCGCAGGACAGCTGACGCTTGTTTTCGTCTCTGACAGGCTCAGATTGTTCTTGTTAGTGTCTGACAACATTATGGAAAGGATCACTACAGTCAGAGAGATTTTTTTAAAGAGGAAGTTCTGTTCAGAGCAGCTCTACCAGGGTTCTGATGATGTGAATGTGTGTAAAAACCTACATCATAAAGAATGTTTACAATCAGAGACAGATATCATGTGATCACACGGGGCTCTGGAGTTCCTTCGGCAATGAGGAGGTGATAACAGAGAGGAGGACGTCTGACAGGAGGAACAAACTCTGATCCAAGATGAAACGATCACAGACAGCAGAGAGAAGGAAAAGGTAAAGGTGACGTCGCTGGTCAGGAAATAACTGGATATTAAAATCCCATCCAGCAGAGCAGATATTTCCTGATGTATTCAGAAACACGTCTGCAGTCAGGAGGGTCAGCTGCTGAGGTCAAAGAGTCTCACAGGGATTAATAAAACTTCACTCATCGTAACCACGGCGTCTCCTCGGTGGGACAAAAATAACAGCTCACAGAGACGATCCTTTACTCCATCACTGAGGCCTTGAACTGAACCTGAACCATCACACAACAAACGAGTCCACCACTCGGATCTGCGAGTGGCAAGTGTTTGGAGATTCATCGATCACAGACGTGACAGTGCAGGAAAGTTTCTGTAAAATTCAGACTCACAGAGACGCAGAGCTAAAACTAAAACAGTTTCATCATCATGACGTCTTCGTGGTTATGATGCCTTCAAACACGTATCCATCAGAGTGACTCTGTAGGAACAGAGGAAGACGTCTGCTGTTGTGTGTTTCATGTTTTCATGCGTTTCCTTCTGCTGCAGCGTGTTGAGATCTCAGGAATCGGACGTTAAATAAAATCCACTGCTGCTCTGTGCAGTGGTTTTACACAAACTGACAGCAGCAGACAGACAAACTGTCCCTTCAGGACACTTTGACAGACGCTGTGATCATGTGACAGGTATGAACAACAAGGAGACAGGAGACGACATGAACGCTTCACGATCACGTTTGTTTGGGTTTCTCACAGGCTGCATGTGAAGGTCAGATTCTTACATATGAATAAAATATTCAACATTAACCTTTTCTGTTCACATGCTGATGAATACTCACCTCACATAATAATACACTCTTCTATTCAGTGTTTAAACACAACCCTGGAAACAAACCGACCACAGCTGCTCATCTCTGAAGAAAATCCTGCAGGATTATTCTCCTACAGGAAATCTTCTGGAGGAAATGTGACTTTTGTTTTCAGATACAAAAGATTCAAAATGTGGATATTGTGACACCCGGACACTGACTGAGCAGCTCACACCTCTGGACTCACAATCCAACAGACGACTGGAAATCTGCACGCCTGGTCCAGACTGACTGACTCTGACGAAGCTTCAGTCGTGTCAGAACTTCCTCTGTTTGCACCATTAAAGCTGTAAATTAATCAGCTGTGCTCCAGTGCTTTTTCTTCCTTCAAGGTTGAAGTCTTCAAGCTGAGAAGATCCTGATTCCTGCTACTTTTTACTGGTAGATGCACGAAAAATCCTGTTTGCCTTGTTTGATCAGACTTTTCAGTTTGATCCGGACCAAAATCACAGGTCTGAAACCTTCAGTGGACCACAGTCTGGACCAAAGAGTCTACCTCCGGTCCAGCAAAGAGGGGCGGTCTCAGTCCAGATCAAACTGAACCACTGTTTGGTTTGTTTCTAGCATGAAAACATTTTTCAGATTGTTTGGACTTTCGGACCAATTATAGGAAAGAATGATGGGATTTTTTCAGAGTTGGAAGAAGAAAAAAACAAACGCACCAAAACAAAAACAGATGCAGCAGGAGACTTTCTGATTGGATAACTTTAAACTGAAACCAGAACTAACTGATCTTCATCATTGTTCAATGTTTTATGACATTTTATGGATCAAAGAACTGATTGATCAGTGGAAAAATTATTAATCAGTGGTTGAAAAATATTTTTCAGGATTAAATTTTATCTTCTATATTTTATTCTATCCAGACTCACCTTCCCCAGCTGCTGATGGACGCTCAGGTTGTACATCATCACGATCCCGTCAACAATCTCCAGAAGGGACTTGTCTGCGATTGGCTGATCAGGCTCCTCCAGCGGTCGCCCCAGCAACAGGCCGTCGTTACCGTGGCTCCCCTCGACTTCAGGTTGAAGAGAAACAAACAAGGAAGGAAAAGAAAAGAAGTAACAGTCAAGTAAAGGAGACACTGTGCTCGTTTGTGGGTTCATAATAAAACGGGTCTACAGAGTTTGTCTCTTATCGGTGTGATGAAGATGAAGATGAAGATGAAGATGATGATGAAGATGATGATGATGATGTTGTTGAGAGACTCACTGTCCTCCTCGGTCCTCTGCTCCACGGCAAGCGTGCGAACTTTGACCTTCTCCGGCTGCGTCAGGGGTCGTCTGGGGGTCATTAGGCTGACGGCGGCCGTGCTCAGAAAACGATTGGCTCGACCCAGAGTAGGAGAACTCAGCCAGCTGGGCCTCGCCAGAGCTCCGCCCATCGCCGCCGCACCGAACGGTCTCTGTCATTCCAAACGCACAGATTCAACGATGAGTGATGTCATCAAGTGTCACCTGGTTTCAGTCTTGTTTGCTTCAGATCTAAAGTTTATTTCATGACCTCAAAGACAAAAAATCTCTTTTCTAAAATGATCATAATAATAATAATAATAATAATAATAATAATAATAATAATAATAATAATATTTGTTTGATTAGTGTATTTATTAATTATATTATTGTTGGTATTTTATTTGCTATATTTTTATATACAGATTGATCAGGATAATAATCATTGTTAGCTGCAGTGTTACAGCACACTCTAATGTTTGTTAAGAATAATGAATGTTACTGATATGTGGACACACACAGAGACACATGGACAAAGACAAACTCCACCTGAGCTGCTCCGCTCTCCTCGTCCTCGTCCAGGTCGTCCATAGACGTGGTCTGGATCTCTGCAGGGTCGATGATGATGTTGGCTTTACTGGCCAGGTCATCTGGACAGAGACAGACACGTTAAAACAGTTCAGTTCAGCTGAACTCTGGTTTTCTTTCCCTGCAGCTCCTGGACAGAAAGGTCAAAGGTCAAATCACACTTCTTCTACACAGAAGCTCTGAACCGCGATTTCATCATTATGTCTTCACAGACAGACACAGACAGAAACAGACAGACACAGACAGATAGACACAGACAGAAACAGACAGACACAGACAGACACAGACAGACACAGACAGACACAGACAGACAGAAACAGACAGACACAGACAGGTAGACACAGGTAGACACAGACAGACAGAAACAGACAGGCACAGACAGATAGACACAGACAGACAGAAACAGACAAACAGAAACAGACAGAAACAGACAGAAACAGACAGACAGAAACAGACATCCACAGACAGACAGAAACAGACATCCACAGACAGACAGAAACAGACAGAAACAGACAGACAGAAACAGACAGACACAGACAGATAGACACAGACAGACACAGACAGACAGACACAGACAGACAGAAACAGACAGACAATGACAGACAGACACAGACAGAAACAGACAGACAGACAGACACAGACAGAAACAGACAGACAGAAACAGACAGACAGAAACAGACAGACACAGACAGACAGAAACAGACAGACACAGACAGACAGAAACAGACAGACACAGACAGAAACAGACAGACAGAAACAGACAGACAGAAACAGACAGACAGACACAGACAGAAACAGACAGACAGACAGACACAGACAGAAACAGACAGACAGAAACAGACAGACACAGACAGACAGAAACAGACAGACACAGACAGATAGACACAGACAGAAACAGACAGAAACAGACAGACACAGACAGACAGAAACAGACAGACACAGACAGACAGAAACAGACAGATAGACACAGACAGAAACAGACAGACACAGACAGACACAGACAGACAGACACAGACAGACACAGACAGACAGAAACAGACAGACACAGACAGACAGAAACAGACAGACAGAAAAAGACAGACAGAAACAGACAGACAGAAACAGACAGACACAGACAGACAGAAACAGACAGAAACAGACAGACAGAAACAGACAGACACAGACAGACAGAAACAGACAGACACAGACAGACACAGACAGACACAGACAGAAACAGACAGACAGAAACAGACAGACACAGACAGACAGAAACAGACAGAAACAGACAGACAGAAACAGACAGACAGAAACAGACAGACACAGACAGACAGAAACAGACAGAAACAGACAGACAGAAACAGACAGACACAGACAGACACAGACAGACAGAAGAGCTCATGGACAAACTCTGAAGTGTGAATCTCATCACAGTTGTTAACTTTAAAACAAAAACAGCTGATGAGAATCGATCTGCTGTGACTCAGAGGAAACGTGTTTGATTCTTCATGTTCATGACTTCCTTCCTGTCTCTGACATCACGACGAGTCCTGTGTTTTCACAGCCGTTACAGCAGCTGGTAACAGACGTACCGTTAGCTGGTATAAAGGACAGATTCACACGTACAAAAAGGTACAAAGTTTTTGTCGTCTTTTTGTATCTTTGTGGTCATTTTGTGTCTCTTTGGAGTCGTGTTGTGTCACTTCATATTTGTTTTTCTCCTTTGTGGCCATTTTTCCATCTGAGTGGTGGTTTTGCATCTCTGTAGTCATTTTGTGTATCTTTGTAGCTGTTGTGTGTCTTTATATTTGGGATAATGTAAGTAAAGAACTCAACAAAATATACATCACAGTTCTGATGTTTTTAGATATTTGTGCGTGTGCGTGCGTGTGTGTGCACGTGTGCGTGTGTGTGTGTGTGCGTGTGTGTGTGTGTGTGTGTGTGTGTGTGTGTGTGTGTGTGCTGTTTGCAGTGGATGTACAGATAAATATCACTGGATTACTGCAGTATTCTGATACTGTACTAACAGAAGCTGCCCTCTTCCTCTCACATGTACTTCATGCAAATGGAAAAACCCGTCCTGCCTTTCAATCAGATTGATTAGTGAGTTAATCAATAAATAAGATCAAGCTTCGTTGGGACAGGGACAGTTTTTGTAAATGAAGCCGAACCGTGTTTAGTTCCATTAATTCTTCTTCCTCATCCAGATCTTTTGTTTTTTCTAACTTGTAATCTTCAACCAACGCTGACTCACATGAAACTGTTGATCAGTTCCCTCTGGAGACACTAAAGGCTTTGTACTACTTTAAAACAAATGCAACAGAACTCCCCGGCACCTGGAAACACATGTCGAGGTGGAAAATCACTGATCCAGACAGAACACAGACTGCAGCACCAGGTGTCAGTGGACAGTAAGTCACTGGATGCCACACACAAATCATTTATGTAGGATGGAGGATGGAGCTTCGTTAACAGTAATGAAGCAGTCAGGATGCTTTAATAAGCTCCTAAACTCTGCTGGAACATAAGCAAGCTTTGAGATGAGCTCTGAAGAGGCTGGTACAGTTTTATCACTCGGTCAGAGATGAAGAGACGAGCTGCTCACTTTATCAACAACAACACAACCAAATCACTGAACGAGGAGCACAATAATCACACACACACCTGAGAGATTCACCCACACTTCACTAATGGATGTGTAAACAGCTGCTGGGTGTGATATCAGAGTATCTGCACACTTTGTTTGATGTCGTTTCTCTCTATCCCTGACATTAAACAGACTGTTCACAGGAACATGGAGGTCTGTGTGACCCTCCAAAGAAGCTCCTCCTCAGACCATCACTGTCCCACCTTCAAACTGCTGAATGATGTTCATCACAGCATCTGCAGACTCTTTCATGTCTGTCACATTTGCTCATTGTGAACCTGCTCTCAGCTGAGAAGAGAACGAGGCGCCACCAACGGAGCTGCACGGTGCTGAGCTGTGAGTACAGGTCCCACTAGAGGACCTGGGTCTGTCATACCCCTCTCATGGACTCTGTCTGGTCAGAAACATGCACCAAACTAACAGTGATGGAAGCAGAGAAGTGTGACAGAAACAGAGCGCACCGCGGAGCGCAGGACAGCTGCCGCCCCGTCAGACGCTTCACCAGAGCGCACCGCGGAGCGCAGGACAGCTGCCGCCCCGTCTGACGCTTCACCAGAGCGCACCGCGGAGCGCAGGACAGCTGCCGCCCCGTCAGACGCTTCACCAGAGCGCACCGCGGAGCGCAGGACAGCTGCCGCCCCGTCTCACGCTTCACCAGAGCGCACCGCGGAGCACAGGACAGCTGCCTCCCTGTCAGACGCTTCACCAGAGCGCACCGCGGAGCGCAGGACAGCTGCCGCCCCGTCAGACACTTCACCAGAGCGCACCGCGGAGCGCAGGACAGCTGACACGCTGTCAGACACTTCACCAGAGCGCACCGCGGAGCGCAGGACAGCTGCCGCTTGTTTTGTCTCTGACAGGCTCAGATTGTTCTTGTTAGTGTCTGACAACATTATAGAAAGGATCACTACAGTCAGAGAGATTTTTTTAAAGAGGAAGAGACATTTGGTTTAACCAGAAACATCTGATTTATTGGTCTGAACAAACTCATCGGACTCCCTTTGCATCATCGTCAGCTTCATTCAGACATTCAGGACACTGAAGAAGTGAAATCACTTTCAGACAGCAGCTGATGAATTCAGACAGTGTATTTCAGCCAAGATACTCTGCCTCTTTGGGACATTTCTGATACCAAAATCTCATCCCTGATCTACAGATTCTTCATTCATGTGCAGATTTGTAGATTTTGATTCAGAGGATCACAAGAGTTAATACGATCCATCCTGAGGGGAACACGAGGGACTGAACCAGGTTTAATCACAATGCATCACAAAGTTGTGGAGACATTTCAGTCTGAACTGAGAGTTTAAAAGGAGGACAGACTGTTTTCATGTCCTCTCTGTTAACATGAGAGACATTTGAAGGACACGTGATGAAGCGACTGGCCTCCTCGCTCCTCTAAAGAAGACTGACGAGCAGCTCTGCCTCTCAGGACAAATGGAAACGAATGAGTCTCTGTAGCAGGTAATTGATTCCAGCCGCGCCTCTCCGTCTTCTTCTCTGGCACTGAATGAGCAGCATATCGTTCGTACGGCGAGTCTGCTGAGGGAGCATCGATCCACATTACACTCCTGTCTGCCACACCTGCTGACAAACACAGGCTCTGTATGAAGCCTCCAGCCACGGTGGAGCAGTGCTGAGTGTGTTTACACAGCTGACAGTCTCCTGACAGTGAACCTGTCCTCCACCTCAAACTCAGATTCAACCTGTTTACTGCAGGACAGGTGAGACATTCAGCTCTGAAAGGTCCTCAGAGTAGAGAAGTTCTCTAAAAGACATTTCTACTGCTTCTTATGTCTTTTATGTTGTTTTTGTCTTTATACGTCTTTTATGACATTTTAGTCTTGTTTCGTCTTTTCCGTCTCACCCCGTCTGTCCTCTGTGATATACTCTGATGGATCCACCTGTCAATCGTCTTATTGTTCCGTCCATTTAGGTTGAAATCAGTCTTGATGCAAAATAAAAATAATCAGTGATTCACCTCAGGGTCATTCAAACTAAAGTAATGAGTCTGTTTAGAAAATGTGAGGAGGAGAAAGTTCAGACATTTACGTTCAGATGTCATAAAAATAAAGTACAGATACCTGAAAACTTGACTGAAGTACAGTAACAGAGTATTTGTACTTATTAACTTCCCAGCTGTGTTCCAGACCCAGAAAATAAGGATGAGTTGAAATGACTTCAGATTCATTCTAATATACAACAGAGTCCACATGAGGAGCAGACGAAGAGTTTTAATAAGAGATGAAGTGTTTGTATTTTAAGGAGAAACAATCAGAAATGATTGTGGTCACGTGAACATGTCTGTTGTGTGTCAGTGGATGAACTGGACTCCATGATGATGATGATGATGATGGTCTTCTTCTCTGCAGTGGAGCTCAGTGAGTTGAGTTCTGTTCTCCTCCTCTTCATCAGAGTCACTGTGCCTCATTCATCCACCAGCAGCGGCGTGACGGTTTTCATCAGGATCCTCCACACATCCTCCAGACAGCACAGGAACAGGGTTCTCCTCTGCTACACCGGGCAAGGGTTCTTCATCAGGGGTTCTTTAGAAGACCAGGCGTTCCATTGAGAACCCTTTTCAATGATTGTTGAAGGCATGAGGGTTAAAAGATCCTCAAACAGTAGAAGGTTCTTATTGTAGAACCCTTAAAAAAGGGTATTTTTAGATTCCTCTGGGTGGGTTCCAGATGAAACCCTTGGAATATAAAAGGTTCTATGTAGAATCCCTTAAATGGGTTCCAGATGAAACCTTTCAATGTCGATGAAACCTTTGGAATATAAAAAGGTTCTCAGTAGAACCCTCCAGGCACCTGTTTGACGAGTGATGAACTTCTCATGGTGGTTTTTTAAGATGCTAACTCATTTTTTCGGTTACAGTTTTTGTAAAGCAGCTGGATTTGTGAGAATCTTGTCAGGCTCAAACTTATACGTTTGTGTCTCCACCAGAGGTGGTGTGAGCCAATCAGCATCTTCAGAGGGGTTACAGGTAGCTAAGAACATGGTTTCAGGTGCGCCGGCAGCGAGTAGCGTCCACGAAAACAACTCCTCTCAAACAAACAGTGGCTCCTGAAGAGGTTAGCATAGATACTGTGATAACATCAGTTCTATCAGAACTGGACACAATCACTGACAGAACGACACTGACGGATTTTATCGCTCTTCATTTAAGGTACCTGCCCTTTTCCAAACAGTTTCTAAGAACAGCTTCCCAGATGTTTCTGTTTAAAAAACATCTGGAGCGTCAGGTTGAATTTTTGTGGCTTCTGCTATAAAACTATCAAAATCTGTAGCATCAGCGCTACGTACAACAAAAGTTAACCTGCAGCTCAGTGCACGAATTAAATCACAGTTCTAGAATCATAAAATCCTCTGATTGGTCAGTTTGTTTTCACACCACAAACAAACTACTTAGAAGTGGATTCAGAGTCTCTCTGTTCGGTTGTTTCGTCCAACTAAAGCTTCACAATATGATAAAAAAGTCAAAAAGAAATTATTTTGACAGAAACTGTGACTGTGATATACGATTAGTGGGAACGATCATCAACGAGCATCACAGTTTTCACTTTTACTAAAAAAAACTGTTAAAATCATGAAGACGTGACATTTGTTTGGGCCTGAACTGGTTTTTATCTGAAGTCTTTTCTGTCCAGACGTCTCTGCAGCTCAACTGGACTTCATCATAATGACGTCTTCTCACACACTTCTCCTTTTTGAAATCGGTGGATTTGATTGAGATAAACTGTGCAGCTCTGCTCCACAGCAGACAGACACCTGACATGACAGTGTGTCTCCACGTGTCTCACTGCTGATCACGTCTCTTTTTTCTGCTCATGTAGCTAAATCCTTTCAGTTTTCAACCAGCAACACAAGAGTATCCAAATCTAAAAGACGGGTCAAATAATGAACAATTTGTCAGACAGCGTTTCACAACATTTTCTTTTCACTCAACAACTGATAATGAAGTCTGGGGACAACAGGTCCTGCTTCTTTGTCTCCACGGGAGACAAAGAAGCAGCCTGGTCTCTTTACTGTTTCCTGTATTTGTAAAATCTGACATTTTACTGTCAATAAAACGTCGTCCTCTTTCATAAACTGAGTGTAAACGGTGAAATCAGTGTGAACAGAGTGATCAAACAGCTGCTAAACATGAACAGAGATGCTCCAACAAACTCAGTGTTTCTGAATTTAAGACCAAATTTACAAGAAGGGACGAATAAATTTATCAGAGTTTATAGAATTATTTCTTCACTCTCAGTTGTCAGACAGATTTTATCATGAATATTTAAATAATGAACAAACAAACATCTGCTGCTGATCTCTGCAGGTCACAGAGTCCAAACATCATTTATGATCCTCACAGAGGGACATCAGACAGCTGATCCCTGTGGACGTCAGGACGTCAGGACGTCAGGACGTCAGGACGTGACCGCCTCTTTTAAAAACACACAGACCAACCTTTGAGAGTTTTCTTCAGGTGAGAGAGGAGCCCCCCGAGTCTCTGCAGGTCAAAGTAGTCCACCTTCCCATTATAGAAGAGCTGAGGAGGGACGTAGGCCTCTACAGGGACAGAGACGGAGATGATGGGTGAAAAGATAACAAGGAGACAGAGACAGACAGAGGGACGTCTAAACCAGAGACACAGAGACAGACAGAGGGACGTCAAAACCAGAGAGCAGAGACAGACAGAGGGACGTCTAAACCAGAGAGACAAAGACAGACAGAGGGACGTATAAACCAGAGAGACAAAGACAGACAGAAGGACGTCTAAACCAGAGAGACAAAGACAGACAGAGGGACGTCAAAACCAGAGAGCAGAGACAGACAGAGGGACGTCTAAACCAGAGAGACAGAGACAGACAGAGGGACGTCTAAACCAGAGACACAGAGACAGACAGAGGGACGTCTAAACCAGACAGACAGAGACAGACAGAGGGACGTATAAACCAGAGACAGAGACAGACAGAGGGACGTCAAAACCAGAGAGACAGAGACAGACAGAGGGACGTATAAACCAGAGACAGAGACAGACAGAGGGACGTCAAAACCAGAGAGACAGAGACAGACAGAGGGACTCCTAAACCAGACAGACAGAGACAGACAGAGGGACGTCTAAACCAGAGAGACAAAGACAGACAGAGGGACGTCAAAACCAGAGAGCAGAGACAGACAGAGGGACGTCTAAACCAGAGACACAGAGACAGACAGAGGGACGTCTAAACCAGAGACACAGAGACAGACAGAGGGACGTCAAAACCAGAGAGCAGAGACAGACAGAGGGACGTCTAAACCAGAGAGCAGAGACAGACAGAGGGACGTCTAAACCAGAGACACAGAGACAGACAGAGGGACGTCTAAACCAGAGACACAGAGACAGACAGAGGGACGTCTAAACCAGAGAGACAAAGACAGACAGAGGGACGTCAAAACCAGAGAGCAGAGACAGACAGAGGGACGTCTAAACCAGAGAGACAGAGACAGACAGAGGGACGTCTAAACCAGAGAGCAGAGACAGACAGAGGGACGTCAAAACCAGAGAGCAGAGACAGACAGAGGGACGTCTAAACCAGAGAGACAGAGACAGTGAACACATCGTCAACAAACCTCATTGTTATTCAAGTTAATTTATCGTCCCTGTTGATAGTTTCAGTAATTATGAGACTCAGAGGACGCTGTCAACAAGTAAACATGTGAGGACACACACACACAGAGACAGAGACACAGACACAGACACACACACAGACACACACACACACACACAGACACACACACACACACAGAGACACAGACACACACAGAGACACAGACACAGACACACACACACACAGAGACACAGACACAGACACAGACACACACACACAGACACACACACAGACAGACACACACACACACACACACACACACACACACACACACACACACAGACACAGACACACACACAGACACAGACACACACACACACAGAGACACAGACACAGACACAGACACACACACACACAGAGACACAGACACAGACACACACACACACAGAGACACAGACACAGACACAGACACACACACACACACACACACAGACACAGACACAGACACAGACACACACAGAGACACAGACACAGACACAGACACAGACACACACACACACAGAGACACAGACACAGACACACACACACACAGAGACACAGACACAGACACAGACACACACACACACACACACACAGACACAGACACAGACACAGACACACACAGAGACACAGACACAGACACAGACACACACACACACACACACACAGAGACACAGACACAGACACAGACACAGACACACACACACACACACACACACACACACACACACACACACACACAGACACAGACACACACACACACACACACACACACACACAGACACAGACACAGACACACACACACAGAGACACAGACACAGACACACACACACAGACACAGACACACACACACACACACACACACACAGACACAGACACACACACACAGAGAGACACAGACACAGACACAGACACGCACAGACACACAGACACAGACACACACAGAGACACACAGACACACACACACAGAGAGACACAGACACAGACACAGACACACACACACACACAGACACAGACACACACAGAGAGACACAGACACAGACACAGACACACACACACACACAGACACACACACACAGAGAGACACAGACACAGACACAGACACGCACAGACACACAGACACAGACACAGACACACACACAGACACAGACACACACAGACACACACAGACACACACACACATACACACACACAGACACACACACACACACAGACACACACACACAGACACAGACACAGACACACACAGAGACACACAGACACACACACACACACACAGACACACACACACAGACACAGACACGCACAGACACACACACACAGACACACACAGACACAGACACACACACACACACACACACACACACACACACAGACACAGACACAGACACAGAAACACACAGACACAGACACACACACACACACAGACACACACACACACACACACAGACACACACACACACACACAGACACACACACACACACAGACACACAGACACACACAGACACACACAGACACACACACACACACACACAGACACACACACACAGAGACACAGACACAGACAGAGACACAGACACAGACACACACAGACACACACACACACAGACACACACACACACACACACACACAGACACAGACACACACACACCGACACACACACACACACACACACACACAGACACAGACAGACACAGACACAGACAGAACAGTTCCTCTGACTGACAGTTATTTTCTCCATTTTACTGAATGAAGTGTCTGTGATCTCGTCAGTTTAAATCATCATGTCAGTCACTTCACATCTGTTTCTCAACTGGTGATCAATCTGCCAATAATCTTTCCACTAACTGATCAGTTGTTTGGTCCATAAAATGTTGAAAATATTCTGATATTTAATGGACTGATCAGCTGGTGAATTGATCAGGAAGACGATCAACAGAATTGATAAACAAAGAGAATAATGTTTGTTTACTGTTTGTTGTTTTGTTTTGTGTTCATGCAGCAGATTGACAGCAGACACTGAACATGAACGTCTCGCTGTTAAAACCTCAAAATAATTTCTACACAACATTTATGTCATTATCAGCAAGTGTTTCTATCAGTATACAGTATAAAGTTTGTGTGTACAGACTTTTAATTTTATATTTTCATGCTCCTTTTTATATTTTTAGTCTGAGTTGCTGCAACGTGTGAATTTCCTCAGTGTGGGATCAATAAAGTTCATCTTATTTTTTTCCTGATGTGTCGTGGAACATAAAAACACAGACAGACTGTCAGCTTTATGATGTTAAAGTCTGTCAGCAGTGAGGAGGTGGTTTATTTAGAGAGCTCAAAAACAAATAAACTTCAGCTTCAGTCTCCAACATTTACAGAAGAATCCATCCACATCAGCTGCACCCAAACAGAACCTGCAGAACCTGACCCTGCAGAACCTGACCTGACCCTGCAGAACCTGACCCTGCAGAACCTGACCTGAACCTGCAGAACCTGACCCTGCAGAACCTGACCTGGCCCTGCAGAACCTGACCCTACAGAACCTGACCTGACCCTGCAGAACCTGACCTGACCCTGCAGAACCTGACCTGACCCTGCAGAACCTGACCCTGAAGAACCTGACCTGACCCTGCAGAACCTGACCTGAACCTGCAGAACCTGACCTGACCCTGCAGAACCTGACCTGACCCTGCAGAACCTGACCCTGCAGAACCTGACCTGACCCTGCAGAACCTGACCTGACCCTGCAGAACCTGACCCTGCAGAACCTGACCTGAACCTGCAGAACCTGACCTGACCCTGCAGAACCTGACCTGACCCTGCAGAACCTGACCCTGCAGAACCTGACCTGAACCTGCAGAACCTGACCCTGCAGAACCTGACCTGACCCTGCAGAACCTGACCCTACAGAACCTGACCTGACCCTGCAGAACCTGACCTGACCCTGCAGAACCTGACCCTGCAGAACCTGACCTGACCCTGCAGAACCTGACCCTGAAGAACCTGACCTGACCCTGCAGAACCTGACCTGAACCTGCAGAACCTGACCTGACCCTGCAGAACCTGACCCTGCAGAACCTGACCTGACCCTGCAGAACCTGACCTGACCCTGCAGAACCTGACCCTGCAGAACCTGACCTGAACCTGCAGAACCTGACCTGACCCTGCAGAACCTGACCTGACCCTGCAGAACCTGACCCTGCAGAACCTGACCTGACCCTGCAGAACCTGACCCTGCAGAACCTGACCTGACCCTGCAGAACCTGACCTGACCCTGCAGAACCTGACCTGAACTCCAAACATCCAAAACATCAACTGATCAAACTATGAAAACAGAAAAATCACAAGAAACAAATTCTGATTTAACTTCATTCTAAAGAGAAAAATTAATCAATCTCTTTTAACAGCCTCGATATTTCAGCCCTTTATTCGTAGTAAACTTTTTACACACTGAGTTCTCCACGTACCACCTCTCACCCTCCTGTTCTGTTTGGTTCTAGCTGGTTCTGTGGACACTTCACTGACTCTTCTAACTTTCGCTTTAATTTCAGCCTAACTGCTCAAAATATTCTTGTGAATATTCTCCCTGATCCTGCACTTTTCTTCATAATAGTTCGAGTGTTTTTGAAGTTTTCATTTTTCATGTTTGTTTATTTTGACGTCACAGTTTAGCTCGTAACTGCAGTTTATCATGAGTGATGTAAGCAGGTGTTACCATGACAACACAACTGGCTGATGTTAAAACAAAAATATGGGGGAGACAAAACACATTTCAGTGATCTCATATTTTATACATTTTCATTTGATTTTTTTTGTAGTATTCTGAGTGTGTTGTGTTTTCATTCCTCTTCACACCACTAGAGGGAACCTGTGAGCAACATCTAGAAACCGAGTCAAGATTAAAACAGGATGTTACCTGGAGGTAATCTGCATGAGAAATAAAGAAAAACTAAACAGTCTGGTGAGAATAAAATCTGCTTTGACCTGGACAGGATCTGTGTTGTTGTTGTTGTTGTTGTTGTTGTTGTTGTTGGTCTGTCATACCTTCGCTGCTGACGCTGCCTGGACTCTTCCTGCTGCTGTCGTCCCAGCTCGCCCTCACGGCCGTGATGAGACGGTGGAGGAAACACACCATGTACTCAGGAGGACACAGAGCTGTGGGGTGCTGCTCCAACACACACACACACACACACACACACACACACACACACACACACACACACACACAAACATACACATGACAACGTGTCTGTGGAGGTGCAGCACAGCAACGTACATCCACGTGGTTTTCAAGCTTGTCCTGTCACACTTATTTTCATTATCGATCAATCTGTTGATTGATTATGATAAACGGTTGAATAAATCGGTCTAAAGATCTGAGTCTTTCGTTCCTCCGCTGGTCTCTGAACAGCGTGTGGAAAAATAATCCTGCTGCTGTCAAACTGTTTTCTAATTAGTCCAAAAGATCAGAACCGTGATAGCAACAACACAAACCGCCTGATCTCTGCACGGCTTCTTCTGACTCGCCTCGTGATCGCTTGTCTTTTTTAAAAAGTGGATCCCCAGAAAGAAAGTTTGAGAAACTTTGGTCTGGTCAAAGGTTTGTATTAAAATAGGTCCACTTCATACAAATGATATGTTTCCTTATGACTGCATACATACATATACTGAATAATCATCTATTCAAATCAAATCTAAATGAAATCCAGTCCACAGGCTGCAGACAGGAGACAAACCAGCAGCTGCTGCAGAGGACAGACAGCTTCAGGACATGAAGCACATGGTCTACCAACTGACCTACAGGGACGATCACAGAGGACAAACAGTCCC
>NC_139318.1:48966206-48976206 GCF_056507025.1 Lutjanus erythropterus
TTGTAAATGTGCTCTGATTTGTGATATTAGAGGGAATAATAACTGTTACATCATTATTTTTATTATTAAAGCTCTGATTTGTGCATCAATCTGTACCAACAGATGTAGAACTGCAATGATTTATTGATTCATTCATTAGTCGACAACTATTACGTTAAATTTGCAACTATTTTGATAATTGATTCATCAGTTCAGATCTTTTTTAAGAAAAAAGTCTAAATTCTCTGATTTCAGTTTCTTAAATGTGAATATTTTCTGGTTTCTTTCCTCTCTGACAGGAAACTGAATATCTTTGAGTTGTGGACAAAACAAGACATTTGAGGACGACATCGTGGACTCTGAGAGACATTTTCTGATATTTTATGGATCAAACAACTAATTGATTATTGGACAAATTATTGCCAGATTGATCACGAGTTGAAAAAATAATGATTAGTTTGTCGCCGTACAAAGATGCAGTGACTTTGATCAAAGTGTGCAGCCTGACCTTCGATCCTCTTCTTCAGTCTCTGACAGCCTCTCTCGTACGCTCGCCGTCTCAGTCGCTCGTCCGCACTTTCATCCGCAGGCTCGCGCTCGTCTTTGCCCTGACAGGAAGACACAGAAATATTATTCATAATCATCAATAACCAGTGACAGAAGTATCCGTGTTACTTTCAGTGATGTGAGGTAACTAAGTACTTCAGTTATGATGCTGACATGTTTTCCTCAGAACTGGTTCAAACTGGTTTTCAGTGGTGATCCAGAATCTGAATCCTGAGGAATATTTTTGTTCTTGTGACAGATTATTTATTTTGTGTGAATATGAGTCAGAGTTTAACACAACATGATGAGGAGGAGTTCGTTCATCTGAGTCAAAGCTTTTTTAAAGTGACATTTGTTCTGAACTTATTTCATTTAAATGATGATAATAAATAAAACAAACACTGAAACTAATAAAACTAAAGATTATAAAATCTAATCTGAAGTTAACAATAAAAGTCATGACACATGTAAGAGGTGAGTCGGTTCTTACCTCCTTGTCGAAGTGCGTTGGCCACCAGGTGGTGGGGATGAGCTCCTCTAGCCCCGCCTCCTTCACCCTCAGAGGAGTCTTGATGTAAAAAAACACGACTGACCGCAGAACATCAAACGTGAACGTCTGATAAGGAGAACATTTAACAGAACCTTCACTGACTGTCTGGGCCTGATTTACTGAGAGCTAAAATAAAAAGTGTTCATTCTAACGTCCTGATTGGTCGGTTGGTGTGAGTCTGCAGGTCATCAGCTCGGAAGAACTGAGTGAACAACAACAGGAGGAAACACTGTGTTACAGCTTCCTGCCACAGAGAGAGAAAAACACAGACACACTAAACAGACAGACCCTCAGAGCTACAGACGTAACACTGTCAGTAGATCAGTCTGTGGGTGACATCACGTTAAACGTGTCACATTTTTAATAAATCAGCCCACAGAGTTTTTCTACCTCTGACAGACCTCAGGACCAACAGAAGGATATAAGACGTTGTTGAGCAGGTACTTCCTGGACTTCTCATGATGCAGGATGGCTGTGGTCAGACGCAGGTAGTGGATCTGAAACACACACACACACACACACACACACACACACACACACACACACACACACACACACACACACACACACACACACACACACATCAGTGCCATCAGGAAACAGACTGAAGCATCCACACTGTGTACAACACACACGTTCTCCAGACTCTGACTCAGAGAAATCCAGAAATCCAGGACATGTTGTCTCATAACTCACTAACTGGATTCTGAGTGGTTCATGAAGGCCTCTGAAACCAGAATCTCTGGCTGCCCGCGGTCAGCTGACAGCTTCTCTGCAGTGATACAACGACCTCTAAAGTCACCAAAGGACTCATCGATGTCCTCCTCTCCTGCTTCATCTCAGACTTGGACGGCTCAAACGCATGAAACCACTCAGATTCCTGAGGACCGACTCAGTCAGGAACTCTTGTCCATGTTGGCTGAGGTTTGTGGGGGATGAAGTTCTTGATGTGTGGTATCTGCGTCTGGTAGGTTGGTTGTTTTTAAATACATGTCTGAGCCTGATGTTTGTTTGGTCTCTTTTGTTTTGTCTGTTTAGGTGAAAATTTATTTGAGATAACTGTGGAGAGACGTTGGTTTCTGGTCCTCAGATCTACAGGGGCAGGACTCTGATCTGTGGGTCTCAGGACCAGGACTGAGGACAAGGGATGTTCCTGGTGACTTGTCTCCATGTCAGCTAAACGTACATCGGACAGGTGTGTGTCTGCATGTTGTACCTGGAAGCCGAGGTCAGGGATGATCGGAGAGAAACGGTACGCTCTCAACAGAGACATCATCAGCTGCTTCAGACACTCATTCACTTCATAATCCTGAAGGCAGAGAGACAGGCAGAGAGAGAGACAGGCAGGCAGAGAGACAGGCAGAGAGACAGGCAGAGAGAGAGAGAGAGACAGGCAGGCAGAGAGACAGGCAGAGAGAGAGAGACAGGCAGGCAGAGAGACAGGCAGAGAGAGAGAGAGAGACAGGCAGAGAGAGAGACAGGCAGGCAGAGAGACAGGTAGAGAGAGAGAGACAGGCAGGCAGAGAGACAGGCAGAGAGAGAGAGACAGGCAGGCAGAGAGACAGGCAGAGAGAGAGAGAGAGACAGGCAGAGAGAGAGAGACAGGCAGGCAGAGAGACAGAGAGACAGACAGACAGGCAGGCAGAGAGACAGGCAGAGAGAGAGACAGGCAGACAGACAGACAGAGAGACAGGGTTACAGAGCAGGTTACTGCTTTACTCTCAAAAAACAAAGTGTACATGACTGTAACTGTGTGCGTGTGCGTGTGCGTGTGCGTGTGCGTGTGTGTGTGCATGTGTGTGTGTGTGTGTGTGTACCTCCATCAGCAGCCAGAACAGGTCCAGCAGCTGTTGGATCAGCGGGTGTTCGTCCACTGAACCTCCTCCCTCCAGGATCCCCAACAGGAAGTTCATCAACACGTCCTCCACCAGGTACACTTTACACTGACACACAGACAACACCATCATAACACTGTCATAACACCGTCATAACACCGTCATAACACCGTCATAACACTGTCATAACACTGTCATAACACCAGCAGCAGTACACTGCAGACATGTCATGTTGTGTAATGTTTCAGTGGGACAACAGAGAAATAAAAATCTCCTGCTGAGACGACTGAACTGACTGATAAAAGTAAAAATAAACAACATTAACCAGCTGCCTCTGAACAACAGCTGCAGTGACTCATGAAAACAGAAAAAACATATTTGGGATAAAGAATCACATCAAATATTTATCTCACACAAACATTTGATAAACTAAGATCAAATACTGATCGACTGACTGATGGACAAACACAGTTGAGATGAATTTTCTTCCTGTCACTTAGATTCAGAGGTTGTAACCTGTTACAGTACAAAAAGCCTGGCATAAAGAAATGTGATATTTTATATGTCAGGGTAAAACTGTAAGACGTTTCATAATGTAGGACGTCTAAGTCAAAGATAAAGGTGGACTACAGCTGACAGACATCTTTCATTATTATCTACCTTTAGGTTGTCAGCAGGTAGGAGAGTTATTTCATCCCTAACTGAAGACAACAGCTAACAAACACTACAATATTTAATGAAAACACTTTCAGAGGAACTCATCCAACCCAGAACTGAAGTGTCAGTTAACATCATGGACAGAGATCAGTGGGATCATTTCCAGAATCTCTACATCAAGTTTGTTTGTGTGTTTTGTCTTCTGACTTCTGGACATCTGGACAAAACTCCCGTCTGTTTTCTGTGTGTTTGGATCTGGAGGTGATGCTGTATGTTCTCCTAAAGATAAACTAAAATAATCTAATCAAACACAACTCCCTCAATAAACCATGGAACTCGAATATAACAGCAAACAAAAAGGTTATAAAATGGAATAAATGGAAAGATAATGAATCACTACATTTTAATTTTTATTATTTATTATCTAATAAAAAGCCTTTAATAAATTCATCATTGGAGTTAAATTACTTCACTTTATGACATTCAATCAAAGAGAAAATCTCCACAGATTAATTGAACACTGACACACATATATGAAAATATAATAATATTCGATCAATAAAAATATTGGAAACTTGTGTTCCACAATATTAAATGAAAGTTTAAAGGATGATGTCAGAGTTGTGTGTGCTGACAGCAGATGTATAAAGTGTGGTGCTGCTGAAGAAACTGTTTGCTTTGAGATGATGAAGCAGACAGAACACCATCATCATCATCATCATCATCATCATCATCATCATCATCATCATCATCATCATCATGTATCCTGGAGGATTTAAAGAACGTCAGCAGCGAATCTTCACAGGAACAAAAGATCGTTCTCCTGTCGTGTTTAGTTACAACACTGACTCAAACACACCAACCAGGAAGTGAAGGGTCACTGAATCAACAGCACTGTTGGGCACGTTACTTTGAAAAAGTAATTAGTTATAGTTACTAGTTACTTCTCCCAAAAAGTAACTGAGTTAGTAACTGAGTTACTCCACTATAAAAGTAATTAGTTACCAGGGAAAGTAACTATTGCGTTACTTTTTTTTTTTTTTAATCCAGCTTTTGCTGCACTCAACATGTACATTTTTACCTTTTACCTCGATGAGATCAAAGTAGTGCCTGTATTTCCACCTCGAAAACGCCGTCTTTCCCTGCGACTCCGGACTCGCCATCTCTGATAGCTTGTGTGTGTGCGCTGCTATGTGCTGGGTTTGTGTGTAAACACCCGCCCACCTGATGTCTCTGGTTGGCTTAACATGAAATCTTACTCTACCTTAGCCAATCATCATTACTTAGGCGGTTATCTCGCCCCTCCCCTCCCCTCCTCCCTCACCAAAGGGAAAAAAACACACACATTTGCAGCTCCTGTGTCTGTGTGAGCTTCAGTGAGTAGCTTCATTAACGCGCAGTAACGGCGTGTTGGTAACGGTAACGGCGTTGTAACGATAGAAAAAGTAATTAGTTAGATTACCCGTTACTGAAAAAAGTAAAGCCGTTAGTAATGGCATTTTATTTTAACGCCGTTATTCCCATCACTGATCAACAGAGACGATTCGTTTAGAAGAAGCAGCGTTTAGAGGCAGCCATGTTTGAAAGTCCTTCACCTCCCTCAGACCTCACAGGGATTTTATCTGTTCTTGTTCTGAACACCAGACGGAGACAAAGTTCAGAAACACCCTGAGACTTTAAAACGAGTTTCTGTTCGCTGCCTCACAAACACACACATATAAACACACTGAGGAGCCGAGAACAAACAGACGACTGAGTCTCACCATGAGTGGAGCGAAGTGGTTAAAGATGTGAGCCAGAGTGACGAGGACCGTCGGTTCTCCATGAAGCCTCCAGACAGCACAGTCCTTCTCCACCAGCCGCTCCTCCTGCAGAGACATAGACAGACAGGACGAGGTGTCCACAGGACATGGACGCATGAGACGGATTCTTTAAAACCAACATGATAACCAGTAATAACCTGCTTCTCCTGCCAACACCAGTAACATCACTGATCATTCCAGATGTTCGTATCTGAAGAGTTTCTGCACAGCTGAGGCTCAGAAAGGCTCAGATACGAGGATTAATATTTAAAATCTTCTGTGTCTTCTACACACGTCTCATTCAGTGTTTTTTCTTTATCTTTATCAGAAATGCTTCAAATTAAACCAACAGTGTGTGAATCTACCATCAATGCAAAATGTGGCAACTTTAAAAAAACTTAATCAAAGATTTCAGAACAATAATGTTGGACAGTGACTGAGTCTTTAATAGTTTAGATTCTTAGGAAAACTTTGTCCAGTTGTAGATGTGGTGGAACTACTTTCTTTCCTAACAGACAGAAAGTAGTTCCTACATCAAACTGCTCACAACAAGTTCTGTGGATTATCTCGAGTTCTCAGCTCATGATTTCTGTAAAGACACGCTGGTTTTGAGTTTTTTTTATGTATTTGTTTTTTCTCTTTGAGTTCCACAGACTGAGTGTCATCTGGTTCATATTATAGAGGAGTCAGACGTCCGTACAGCTGATCTCTCCAAAACTCTGAACTCACAACAAAACTGTCAGGACCGCAGGAAGAGGAGACATTTTGAGGTGAACTGTCCCTTTAAAACCCTTTAAAACCACACTGAGCTCTATATCATTAAAAAAGTTTGTATATCAGCACATATCAGACAAAATATTCACCGATACAGACTGATGAGCTGATCAGCCGATTAATTACTGGTCTCAATATTTATTGTCTCAACTCATTAGAAGACTTTATGTCCACATGAGACAAACATGAGGACAGATTAAAAACAGAAAATTAATTAACTTGTTCTCTGTAAACAACTCCTTTAATCTGATCAATCAATCAATCAATCAATCAATCCCTCCAGGATTTCACTGTGTTTTTGGGATTGCTGCAGACTAAAATGTCTGATTTCAGCTTTTCAAAGAAACTGTGATGCTTTTAGGTGTTTTTGACAGAAACTTCAAATACAAATACAAAAAAGGAGCATTTTCATCTTGAACTCTGATCAATATTTTCTGACATTTTATGGACCAAACAACTAATCGATTAGTGGAAAAATTATTGTCAGATTGATTACTAGTTGAAAAATAGATCCAAACATGTCTGGATCTATTTTTTGATGGGCAGGTTTGTGACAGTTAATTGAGAAATTTTTCATTAGTTGCATCATAAAAACATATTAGGCTAAAAAAATCACCACATTTTATACCGAGGTAATCCAAAAGTAATCAAGTTACATTTGTAGAAGGTAACTATTAAGTGTATCAGAGTAGATTTTTGGAGGGAAGCCTCCCAGCTGTGGTCAGCTGTCTGTACCTGTGTGTCGATGGCGGTGGCGAGGACCGTCTTCATGTAGCCCAGCAGTCTGTGAGCCTTCATCAGGTCTGCGGTCGGGGGGTTCTGGAGGGGCAGGTAACCGTCCACGGGGTACGTGAGACACGCTCAGGTTAAAGACAAACACACAGCAGCACCAGCTGATGGTCACATGTTAATTATAAAGTAACGAGGTGACAAAGACAAACAAAGACATTTAGAGACGTTTCACAGACGGATCTTAAATAAATTTGGACAAGTTCAACCAGGACATCTGAGGCGCTTCAATGGACGTGGACCTGTCCTGTCTTCACCTGTCCATCTATCTTCACCTGTCCTGTCCGTCTTCACCTGTCCTGTCCTGTCCTGTCCGTCTTCACCTGTCCTGTCCTGTCTGTCTTCACCTGTCCTGACCTGTCTGTCTTCACCTGTCCTGACCTGTCTGTCTTCACCTGTCCATCTATCTTCACCTGTCCTGTCCTGTCCATCTTCACCTGTCCTGACCTGTCTGTCTTCACCTGTCCAGACCTGTCCTGTCTTCACCTGTCCATCTATCTTCACCTGTCCTGTCCTGTCCGTCTTCACCTGTCCTGTCCTGTCCTGTCCTGTCCTGTCCGTCTTCACCTGTCCTGTCCTGTCCGTCTTCACCTGTCCTGACCTGTCTGTCTTCACCTGTCCTGACCTGTCTGTCTTCACCTGTCCATCTATCTTCACCTGTCCTGTCCTGTCCATCTTCACCTGTCCTGACCTGTCCGTCTTCACCTGTCCTGACCTGTCTGTCTTCACCTGTCCTGACCTGTCTGTCTTCACCTGTCCATCTATCTTCACCTGTCCTGTCCTGTCTGTCTTCACCTGTCCTGACCTGTCTGTCTTCACCTGTCCATCTATCTTCACCTGTCCTGTCCTGTCTGTCTTCACCTGTCCATCTATCTTCACCTGTCCTGTCCTGTCCGTCTTCACCTGTCCTGTCCTGTCCTGTCCGTCTTCACCTGTCCTGACCTGTCTGTCTTCACCTGTCCTGACCTGTCTGTCTCCACCTGTCCATCTATCTTCACCTGTCCTGTTCTGTCCGTCTTCACCTGTCCTGTCCTGTCTGTCTTCACCTGTCCTGACCTGTCTGTCTTCACCTGTCCTGACCTGTCTGTCTTCACCTGTCCATCTATCTTCACCTGTCCTGTCCTGTCTGTCTTCACCTGTCCTGACCTGTCTGTCTTCACCTGTCCATCTATCTTCACCTGTCCTGTCCTGTCTGTCTTCACCTGTCCATCTATCTTCACCTGTCCATCTATCTTCACCTGTCCTGTCCTGTCTATCTTCACCTGTCCTGTCCTGTCTATCTTCACCTGTCCTGTCCTGTCTGTCTTCACCTGTCCATCTATCTTCACCTGTCCTGTCCTGTCTATCTTCACCTGTCCTGTCCTGTCTGTCTTCACCTGTCCATCTATCTTCACCTGTCCATCTATCTTCACCTGTCCATGTATCTTCACCTGTCCTGTCCTGTCTATCTTCACCTGTCCTGTTCTGTCCGTCTTCACCTGTCCTGTCCTGTCTGTCTTCACCTGTCCTGACCTGTCTGTCTTCACCTGTCCATCTATCTTCACCTGTCCTGTCCTGTCCGTCTTCACCTGTTCTGACCTGTCTGTCTTCACCTGTCCATCTATCTTCACCTGTCCTGTCCTGTCTGTCTTCACCTGTCCTGACCTGTCTGTCTTCACCTGTCCATCTATCTTCACCTGTCCTGTCCTGTCCTGTCCTGTCTGTCTTCACCTGTCCTGTCCTGTCCTGTCCTGTCTGTCTTCACCTGTCCTGTCCTGTCCTGTTTTGGTAGAAAAGTTGAGTTTTGTCCCCCTGCAGAGTAAAAACTCTGTGCTGATGGTTCTCTGATGGACAGAGGTTGAGACGGACAGAGGCTCACATGTCTCGTGTGTCTCATGTGGACAGAAAAAAGGATATCTGAGAGGTCTGCTGCCGAAGTTAAACGCTACCGACTCTTTGAAGGAGAGACTGATAGCGGGAAAATAGGCCACGCCCGGACCCGTCTTAATGTTGGTGAAGGCCGTCCCCAGAGACTGGCCGTTCCTGAGGACGGACACATGGACACACACAGAGGACATTATGACAGGAAATCATTAGACACGGTTACTGTTCGATGGAAACAATCAATCATTTAATCAAATCATTTAGAAATACCCTGAAAATCAATACTCAAGTACAACTACTGTTACATTACTAAAATATTACTGTTACAAGTCAAAATAGTGTCCAGTATTTCAGTATTACAGAGAGAAGCTCAAAACTTCATTAACTAACACCTACAAATATCATTCACTCTTTATTTACTCATCTGTCCATTCATTGTTACTGTGTCCTCAATACCTGTGTTATTATTATTATTATTATTACTACTACTATTATTATCATTATTATTATTATTCATGTACCATAAACACCCACCCACTGACAAATAACCATGTAAGTATCTTGATTAAGAATATTAATATGTGCAAAGAAAAGTTTTGTTTAACGTATTTATTAATGTTTACTGTTATGTTTTGTTTGTTTTTGTCTTAATCATTGTTGTATTTTTATGGAGGTGCAGAAACAAAGCCATGCTAACAGTTTCCCTCTGTCTCCAGTCTTTGTGCTAAGCTAAGCTAACCAGCTGCTGTCTGTAGCTTCACATTCAGTGTTTGAACATCTGACTCTCAGAGAGGAGGAGAAGTTGTCGGACTGTTCCTTTAAAGGGTAAAACAACAATCCCACAGAGTTCCTTCACTTACAAGCAGAACGTGATGGTTCCCTCGTCGAGGTCGATCAGGCAGCTGACGATGTCTCCGGCCGCCCACGACTGAGGACAGATGAACTGCTGTCAGCATCACAAACAAACACAACTTTATGAATCGAGATTTTTTTATTTGTGTGTCGTTGTTCACCTTCCCGTAGTTTGTGGTCGTCACGTTCCACTTTCTCACTCTGTTTCCATCGTAAGCGTAAGAGTCGGGCGTGTCGCCCACACCTTCCTGAGGAGGACACACACACACAGAGAGAGACAGTTACAGGGACTGATGGACACACACACACACACACAGACAGTTACAGGGACTGATGGACACACACACACACAC
>NC_139318.1:48983706-48986206 GCF_056507025.1 Lutjanus erythropterus
AATCATTAATCATTAATCAATCAATCGCTGTTAAGACTATAACCAATTGAAAGTGAATTCATCTATTGTTAATCAATAGTGTAGAAATGGCAGGATTTGCACCTCATCTGCTTTTCTTTTGTCTGTTTTGTTGAATAAGAAAACTTAAACTTAAAAAATGGCACAAAAGGAACCCAGAAAAAATTCAAATGAGAAGAAAACGTGTGTTTGGTATCTGAAGAAAATAATTATTGATTAATTATTATCTTTTTCATTGGTTGGAGAGGTGAGCATATAGTTCAGACAGAATATTTAAATTAACAATTTATGTCAAAAATAATCTCAACATGTTTTTTTAACGATATCCTTCTATCCTTCGGCCCTGTTTCAAACACATCAGTCCCACACAGTCCTGTACCTGTGGCTCTGGGTTTGTCTGTGTCTGAAGACAGTCTGTAGTTGCGGCGGGTCAGAGCGGTGCCGCCCCCTTTAGAGCTCATCCTGTCTGCCTGGATTCACCTGGATTCACCTGGAGTCACCTGGAGTCACCTGGATTCACCTGGAGTTACCTGGAGTCACCTGGAGTCACCTGCTGAGGAACCCACAGGGAGAATATTCAACAGTTATTCACCATCTCTGAACCACAAACAGGAGAACAACGACCAACCTGAAAATACTCCTGTACTTTCACTGCTGAAACTCTGATTACATGAAGCTGAAAATACTTTTACTGCTAGAATACTAGAATACTTGTGTAGAGAGCTCAACCCAGATATCACTCAAAGTACAAATACTTAGTTACTGTACTTCAGTAGAGTTTTCAGGTGTCTGTACTTTAACTGAGTACTTTTACTCCCTACATCAGAACACAAATATCAGAAAACAAAAGTGAAAAATTGATCCGGTCACAATCTTGAAATGAAACGTAGGTCCAAACCTGTGAAAACAGGTTCAGTTATCCTCAACTCAAAGATATTCAGTTTACTGTCAAAGAAGAGCAAAGAAACCAGAAATAAATATTCACATTTAAGAAGCTGAAATCAGAGAATTAATCGATTATCAAAATGCCTGGTGAATAATATGATTTTAGTGTGTGTCTTATTTATTACATTGTATTTTATGAGTGAGAGGTTTTAGTATTCTGTCTCTTCTGGATGAACTCACCAGGGAAAAGTTCCAGTTTAAAACGCTGATGTGAAATAAACAAACGAATTAAATATTACAACATGGCGTTCAGTACTTGAGTACTTTTACTGCTGTTACTCTGATTACATGAAGCAGTGAGTACCTCCACTGTGTGTCTCAGGTTAACTCACAGCGTCATGAATTCGCCACAGAAGCCAAATCAAACCAGTGTAGCCTGTTAGCTAGCTGCCGTTAGCTAACTCCTGCACCAAAAATAATCATTATTTCTATAAAACCAGTTCAGCTGAAGTCTGTGTCGGTTCTGTCACATTAAAGACGCACTAAAGACGCGTCTGTGACAGCTCATATCACAGCTCAGCTCCACTGCAGGTCTACATGTCAGTGTTAGCTGACTGGCTAACGGCTCACTGACACAAACACACTGTTCTGCTAACAGCTAACAGCTAGCAGCGAACAGCTAACAGACAGCAGGTCTCACCCTCCGGTCTGTTCCTCCGGTCTGTAGTTAATTCTCCTGTTCGCTTTGATTCAGATCAGATGTGTCTGTTGTTCAGTTAAAGGCTCATTTCTACCACAACAGTCTCCTCTTCTTGTTAACGCCTCTCACGGTACGGAGAGCCAGGTGGGACAAAATAAGGCTCGTTACTTGGCAAAAACGCGAAAGCAAAAACAAGACTGAGGTCGGCTGGTTTCTATGGAAGCCGATTAACCCCAAAAATGTCCTGAAAGTCTTTATGATAAGAAACTGTGGAGGACCATTAAAAGAGTAACACTACTCCTGTTGTCTTTGTTTGTTTATTCTTCCTTATTTTTTCTTTCTTTCTTTCTTTCTTTCTTCTTCTTCTTATTTTTCTCAGTTAAAATTCTTTGCGCAGTAAAAACTGAGACAAATTTTCACCAAAATTAGCAGGTGGGTTTCTGATCCATCCCACTACTCAGGCAACAAATATGACGCTTACTGACCTCAAGGTGGCGCTGTAACAATCAGGTTTACTTTTTGACAAGTATCTTGAAAATGTCTCAGCCTAGACTCAAAATTCTTTTGACATTTAAATCATTTCATTAATCTGCATTTTTCTCAATTAGTCTTCTACTTTACAAAGATCGACTTTTATGGCTTTTCCTCAGTTTTATCAAAAACCTGTTCTGTGAACTCCTCTCAGACCGTCGGGCCAATCAGCATCATCTACAGACTTTGATCTAAACTTATCAAAGGAATTCTGATTCATTGATCAGGTTGGTTTGACAATCCAACCTTGTAAAAATCAGCTGTACGTCCTACAGAGCTTAAATTTCTTCAACACATCTGCTGATTTGTGACTGAAGTTCGTCACTGTGACCTGTGGTCGATTCAACAGACAAACTGTGTTTACTG
>NC_139318.1:48991206-49001206 GCF_056507025.1 Lutjanus erythropterus
ATGAAGATTAATCAGTTTTTTAAGGCAGACGTTCTGAAAACATAATTCAGCTGCATAGTCTTCAGAAAAGAGACACAAGTCAAACTGTTTGATAAAAGACAAACCAGCAGAAAGTGATGTCAGTGTGGACGTTATCAGCACTTTGAAGAAAAGGGACATTTCAACATTTTACAGCAGCTTCTCTGTTAAAGGGACAGTTCACCCTAAAATCATAAATACATATTTCTCCTCTCACCTGTAGCTCTGTCCATCCATCCTGACAGTTTTGGTGTGAGTTGCAGAGTTTTGGAGACGTCTGTCTTTTTTATAGTTTGAGAGACGAGACTCAGCTGGTGGAGCTCAAACACACCTCAGAAAGGACATATGTATCTGTGATTTCAGGGTGAACTGTCCCTTTAAAGTCGTCTGCTGTCAGTGTTGAAGTAAAGTGCAGAGAGCTGCTTTGACAGGTGAGAGGACAAAGACACACACACACACAGACACACACACACACACACACACAGACACACACACAGACACACACACAGACACACACACACACACACACACACACACACAGACACACACACACACACACACACACACACACAGACACACACACAGACACACACACACACAGACACACACACACACACACACACACACACACACACACAGACACACACACACACAGACACACACACACACACAGACACACAGACACTCACAGATTAATTATTCAGATTAATTTGAAACAAGTTTCTAATAAACTAATAAATATGAGACATTAAAGGATAAATGTTTGGAGGTGTAACATTCTCACAGAGGAACACTTTCTCTTCTCATATTGACCTAAAATCAGATTCTTATGTGACTAATCATTATCTCCATTATTGATCAATCTATCAGGTATTAATAATCAGTGAAACAGTGACTCACAGATCAATCATCACAGAAGAGTTCAAATAAAAAACTGATGAAAATATTCAGTTTTTCCATCCAGATTATTAAACTCAGATTATTGACGGATTATTTGGACTAAATGTTTCATTGTTGTGATAAGAAGTAATCAAACTGTGTGAACGACGAGGCGTCTCCGCTCTGACGTCTCTGGATGGAAGACTTCCTCAAATACATTCATGTCCAGGTTCAGTGCAAAGACAGAGGGACAGTAGGGACAGTCCTGGTTTCATCTCACAGCAGTCTGGACGTTGTTGGTGAGGACAGAGGGACGGAGAGTTCTGATTGGCTCAGCCCATGTAGGGGTACCTCCAGTCTGTGAGGGGGACGTGGGTCTCCTTCACCACCTGCGGAGACGTCCATCTGAGGACATAGTGTGGACCTCCGGGTTTGTCGTTGGTTCCTGGATGAAGAGGAGACAGTCGTCAGACTGAAAGACACCCGCTGCTCCACCTGTCTGTCCTCACCTGCTGCTCCACCTGTCTGTCCTCTTCTGTCTGTCCTCACCTGCTGCTCCACCTGTCTGTCCTCTTCTGTCTGTCCTCACCTGCTGCTCCACCTGTCTGTCCTCACCTGTCTGTCATCTCCTGTCCATCCTCATCTGTCTGTCCTCACCTGTCTGTCATCACCTGCAGCTCCACCTGTCTGTCCTCACCCGTCTGTCACCACCTGCTGCTCCACCTGTCTGTCCTCATTTGTCTGTCATCTCCTGTCTGTCCTCACCTGTCCATCCTCATCCGTCTGTCCTCACCTGTCTGTCATCACCTGCAGCTCCACCTGTCTGTCCTCACCCGTCTGTCACCACCTGCTGCTCCACCTGTCTGTCATCATCTGTCTGTCCTCACCTGTCTGTCACCACCTGCTGCTCCACCTGTCTGTCATCATCTGTCTGTCCTCTTCTGTCTGTCCTCACCTGCAGCTCCACCTGTCTGTCATCATCTGTCTGTCCTCACCTGAAGCTCCATCTGTCTGTCATCACCTGCAACTCCACCTGTCTGTCCTCACCCGTCTGTCCTCACCTGCAGGTCCACCTGTCTGTCCTCTTCTGTCTGTCCTCACCTGTCTGTTGTCACCTGTCTGTTGTCACCTGCTGCTCCACCTGTCCGTCCTCACCTGTCTGTCATCACCTGCAGCTCCACCTGTCTGTCCTCATCTGTCTGTCCTCACCTGCAGCTCCACCTGTCTGTCCTTACATATCTTCATATTTGGTCAAAAATATGATGTTTGATTTTATTATATTAATTGTAATAATCAATTATTCATTTGATCATGCAGCTCTTCTTAATGTGTCACCTTAGCTGCTTCCACACAACATGTGCTGAGTGTTGATCAATACTTATTGATATGGACTGATATTAACTGTATGCTGAGCAGCTCTCACCTGACGCTCTGGCGCCACCAAACGGTTGCTGGGCGACGATGGAGCCGGTGGATTTATCGTTGACGTAATAATTCCCCGCAGCGTTTCTCAGGGCTTTGGCTGCTTCGACGATCACAGTCCTGCAGCAGAGAGTTCAGAGAGTCAGAGACGCAGCTGAAGGTCTCAGAGACGCAGCTGAAGGTCTCAGAGACGCAGCCGAAGGTCTCAGAGAGTCAGAGACGCAGCTGAAGGTCTCAGAGACGCAGCTGAAGGTCTCAGAGACGCAGCCGAAGGTCTCAGAGAGTCAGAGACGCAGCTGAAGGTCTCAGAGACGCAGCTGAAGGTCTCAGAGACGCAGCTGAAGGTCTCAGAGAGTCAGAGACGCAGCTGAAGGTCTCAGAGACGCAGCTGAAGGTCTCAGAGAGTCAGAGACGCAGCTAAAGGTCTCAGAGACGCAGCTGAAGGTCTCAGAGAGTCAGAGACGCAGCTGAAGGTCTCAGAGACCCAGCTGAAGGTCTCAGAGACGCAGCTGAAGGTCTCAGAGACCCAGCTGAAGGTCTCAGAGACGCAGCTGAAGGTCTCAGAGAGTCAGAGACGCAGCTGAAGGTCTCAGAGACGCAGCTGAAGGTCTCAGAGAGTCAGAGACGCAGCTAAAGGTCTCAGAGACGCAGCTGAAGGTCTCAGAGAGTCAGAGACGCAGCTGAAGGTCTCAGAGACCCAGCTGAAGGTCTCAGAGACGCAGCTGAAGGTCTCAGAGAGTCAGAGATGCAGCTGAAGGTCTCAGAGACGCAGCTGAAGGTCTCAGAGACGCAGCTGAAGGTCTCAGAGAGTCAGAGACGCAGCTGAAGGTCTCAGAGAGTCAGAGACCCAGCTGAAGGTCTCAGAGAGTCAGAGACGCAGCTGAAGGTCTCAGAGAGTCAGAGACGCAGCTGAAGGTCTCAGAGACGCAGCTGAAGGTCTCAGAGACGCAGCTGAAGGTCTCAGAGAGTCAGAGACGCAGCTGAAGGTCTCAGAGACGCAGCTGAAGGTCTCAGAGAGTCAGAGACCCAGCTGAAGGTCTCAGAGAGTCTGGACTGGGACGGTCTGAGGTGTCCTCGGTAAAAACCACCTGGATCTGTTGGAGTGAAAATGTTTCAACATGCAGACAACGTGTCTTACTTGTCCTGAGCGAACACGGCTCCTGTCAGAGCGAACGGAGACGTTCTGTCGATCAGCTGCAGAACCTCTCTGTACTCGTTCTCAGGATAGACGTACACGGTCAGAACAGGCCCGAAGATTTCCTGCAGCACACACAAGAACACCTTCACATGAGAACCACGTGTGGAACCAGACAGAACTCCAGACAGAAAGATTGACACTCTGAGACTGTAAACACACCTGTGTTCAATAAAGTTTACACAAATCACATTTCATAACAAATATCAAGAGTTCTGGTTTGTGATCAAGAACCTAAAAGAACTTTATATAAACAGTTTCTGACATTTCTAGACTATTGATCAATGATTAATCAGTTACTGATTGATCATTAACATCCCTCATTGATCATCAGGACGAGATGTTTTCTAACTTTGCGTCACACAGCTGACGAACCTCAGTCAATATCAGTTATTGATCATGAAGGTCCTGACTGATCACATGTCGTGTGGAAGCAGCTGAGGTGATAAATTAAATACGGCTGCAATGATTGATCAAATAATTGATTATTAAATTAATCAGCAACTATTTTGATCATTGATTAATCAGTTTGAGTTATTTTCTTCAGCTGATTCTTTCATGTGAATATTTAGTTTTTTCTTCTTGGACTTTGATCAACATTTTCTGAACCAAACAACTAAAAACAACTAAATCCCTTGACATCAATATCAGAACCGTTCTGTAGGTCTGACTGTTGGTGTTCTAGATAGTTGAAATTCTAACAATCAATTAATCAATCAATAATCATTAAGACAATAAATAACGTATGATTTTTTTACTCAGTTTCATTTGAAGTTGAAATTTCCTTGTTCAATAAATGACCCGGTCAGAGAAAACACTGTCAAATTGGGAGCACTTACTATCATTTATAGATTATTGATTGATTATTAATTAATACATTTTAAACTAGTTACTTTTTTAACAGCAGTTATTGATTAACATCCCTAATAATAGAATAGCTAAAAAAGTTCCATCACTTTCCATCAACAGAGACAAGAAAAGACACAGAGAGGACATCAGGACAGACAGGACATCAGGACAGAGAGGACATCAGGACAGAGAGGACATCAGGACAGACAGGACATCAGGACAGAGAGGACATCAGGACAGACAGGACATCAGGACAGAGAGGACATCAGTCTGGGGTCGGGACATTTTAAAGGAGGACACTGCAGCTGCAGCGAGTGTTTCAACTCCAACATGTTTCCTTGATCTCTGATGTCATCACGCTCATTTTTATGATTTATTACAGGAAATATATTACAGATTTGTCCTTTAAGTGTTTTACCAACTGTGTGGTGGAGCTTCAGATCTGTGTCTGAACCTGACGGGACCCGGCGGGTTCGGGTCGGGTCGGGTCGGGTATTATTTACTATATTGATTTATTTATTGTTATTTTTCTCCCAGTCAGTTCCGGTTCAGCAACATGTCCAGCTGTCCATATGCTAATGAGAGTTGTGGTTTCTGGACATCAGGCCTCGATGGGCTCAAGTTTTCAGTCCTGATTAAAGCGTCACTGTGTTACACAGTTTTGACAGATTGTTGTTGGCGCTCTGGAGCCGCGTGACGCTCAGAGAAGAAGGTGAACATATGAGTTAAAGTTCTCTAATGTCCTCGGTCTGCAGGCTCGTGGACAGAATCATCACCTCGTTCATGATGGCGTCCTGAGGGTCCGTGGTCTCGATGATGGTCGGCTCCACGAAGTAGCCCGTCTTGTCGTCGCAGTTTCCTCCGGCGATGATTTTTAAGTTCGGGGAGGTCTTGGCGTGGTCCAGCCACTTCTTAATCCGAGCAAACGACTGCAGGAGGAGCCAGACGAGGAAACGCCGTCAGTAACTTTATACATCGAAACACGAGGAGAGGAGAGGAGAGAGGAGAGAGGAGAGGAGAGGGTAGAGGAGGAGAGGAGAGGAGAGGAGAGGAGAGGAGAGGGTAGAGGAGGAGAGGAGAGGAGAGGAGAGGAGAGGAGAGGAGAGGAGAGGAGAGGAGATGGTAGAGGAGAGGAGAGGAGAGGAGAGGAGAGGAGAGGAGAGGAGAGGAGAGGAGAGGAGAGGAGATGGTAGAGGAGGAGAGGAGAGGAGAGGAGAGGAGAGGAGAGGAGAGGAGAGGAGAGGAGAGGAGATGGGAGAGGAGATGGGAGAGGAGAGGAGAGGAGAGGGTAGAGAGGAGAGGAGAGGAGAGGAGAGGAGAGGAGAGGAGAGGAGAGGAGAGGAGAGGAGAGGAGAGGAGAGGGTAGAGGAGGAGAGGAGAGGAGAGGGGAGAGGGGAGAGGAGAGGAGAGGAGAGGAGAGGAGAGGAGAGGAGAGGAGAGGAGAGGAGAGGAGAGGAGAGGAGGAGAGGAGAGGAGAGGAGAGGAGAGGAGAGGAGAGGAGAGGAGAGGAGAGGAGAGGGTAGAGAGGAGAGGAGAGGAGAGGAGAGGAGAGGAGAGGAGAGGAGAGGAGAGGAGAGGAGGAGAGGAGAGGAGGAGGTGGTAGAGGAGAGGAGAAGGTAGAGGAGAGGAGAGGAGAAGGTAGAGGAGAGGAGAGGAGAGGAGAGGAGAGGAGAGGAGAGGAGAGGAGAGGAGAGGAGAGCTTCACCTTGTCATCGATCACAGCTGAGAAAAAGGTGTTGAAGTTTTCCACCGGCTGAAGAAGAAGAAGAAAAACATTTAAGAACTCATCCTCATAATAATTAAACACTGTGTTTCCTTTATCTTCAGCATGTCTGTTAGCACTGTTAGCACTGTTAGCATTGTTAGCATTGTTAGCACTGTTAGCACTGTTCTACACCACATGGCTGAGTCATTAACTACGAGTTAATGAGCTAATATTATTAACCACAGCTGTACTTTATCCACAGAGGGACTTTAGCTATAGCAGTGTGTGTCTCTGTGTGTGTCTGTCTCCATGTGTGTGTGTGTGTGTGTCTGTGTGTGTGTGTGTGTGTGTGTGTGTGTGTGTGTGTGTGTGTGTGTGTGTGTGTGTGTGTGTGTCTCTGTGTGTGTCTCACATCTCCCACAGCGATGTCTCTGTGAATGTCCAGCAGCTGCTGTCTCATCTGCGGCCACATGCTGTCTGGTACGTACATCCTGGAGCACGCAGAACACTTCTGACCTCCGTACTCGAACGCTGAGCGAATCGTCCCCGTCACCACGCTCCCGACGTCCGCAGACTTGTGGACGAAGTGGAAATTCTTCCCTCCGCACTCTGAAAATGTCACACGTTCACACGGATACACGCTCATGTCTGCACGTTAAATATGAAGGACACTGAAGAGTCTGTGTGTCATGTGACTTCCTGATCGGAGGCGGAGCGGAGGCGAATGAACAATCTCTCCCTGATTGATCTAACTGATTGATTGATGATTGATGATGGTGCATCAGAGGTTCTGCTCACCTCCAGCCAGTCGAGGGAACGTTCTGTAGGTGTCCAGGTTCTGGGCGACCTGCTTCCAAAGACGCTTGAACGTCCTACAAAAACAAAGTCAATTGAAGTACTCATGTGGTAGATTTATGAGATTACAGCTGCAGCAGAGTGACGTCACTGCAACAACAACCTGCAGATTAATGAAGACTGACATGTTTGTATCAAATAAAAGATTTAATCTGATGGAAACACTTAGATGATCTTTATTTATTACCCAGCAGGGTTCTTTCATCAGAACATCATTTACAGGCTGAGTGGTGAAATTAAACTCTGCTGCTAAGAGCTACACGCATAGTGACGCAATTAATTACTGACAGCTACTGACAATATACTGCCAACAGCCACAGAGGTAGGAAACAACATTACTGGGTCAAAGAAGAGTAGACTGATTATTTGATTGGAAAATACTGAATCTATAAGAGAAAGACTACAGAGATCTAAGAAAAGTTTATTTAAAAAGTTATAAATAATCTATCTTTTGTGACTTGAAGTTGCTGTTCTGGTATTTTACAGAGAAAAAGTGACCGTCTGTCAGAGTCTCCTTACGGGACGCTGCCGGTGAAGTTGACGCCTGCCAGGTGCTCAGAGGACGTGACGGTGTCTCCGAACACGGGACCATCAGCTGGTAGAAACTGGATGATGTTCGGGGGCAGACCGCACTCCCTCAGGACTTTGTAGACGGTGTAGCTGGCGGACATGGCGGTGTCACTGGGCTTCCACAGGACGACGTTCCCCTGAAAGACAAACCGCCAGCAGACTCACTGACTCACTGACAAACTAACCACACAGACGCCACCTGTCCTACAGACACTGTGGCTGCATTCCATTCTGCTTCCCCCTATAGAATCAATGGATTTTGTTCTACATTGGTGTTAGTCGCTCCAGGAAGTTGTGATGCTGTGATCACCAACAATTCACTGACAAAATTCTGTCCAAAACCGACCCGGTCCTCATTGTAGCATATTTCAAGGTCGGGTTCGGACAGAATTTAGTCTGCATCGGCCTCGACGGGCTCAACTTTTCAGGTACGATTAAAACACTTGTATGCACCAAACGGTGGGAGTTTTCAGTGACAGGGACAGAACCGACAGGGACAGAACAGACAGGGACAGGGACAGAACAGACATGGACAGAACAGACAGGGACAGAACCGACAGGGACAGAACAGACAGGGAAGTGAAACTGGCAATGACCAAGTCTGGGAGAAAAATGAAAATAAAGAAATAAAGAAATATAGTCCAGGCTGAACCCAGGCTGAACCCAGGCTGAACCCAGGCTGAACCCAGGCTGAACCTGCCTGGTCCTGTCAGCTTCAGGCAGGAATCTAAAGCAGAGAGAAAAGATTTGTTCCATCTGGATTAAGTTTTTTTTTAAGGTTTTATGGTGCTAATATTTTTCAGGTTATTAAAGGTTCACAGCAGCTCTTCTGACTGGTTAAAATGTGACGAGCTGACATCACCAAGGTCGTCTCTTCCTGGGGACAAACCAGCATTCAGAGTTAATAATAATGATTCTTAGATGCTGGAAAGATTCTCAAACTCCCACATGATGGAAATATTTTCTGATGTGAAAAGATGCTGGAAAAGACAGAAGTGTAAAAACAAGCAGTGGACACAGTGGACATTCTACTGTCACACACTAATCATCATCATTATTATATCAATGATTTATTTTAGGTTATTGATCATAAGAACTTTGCTGTGTACCATCTAGACCAGATCAAAAGTTCTTAAAAGATTTAGCCGTTGTTGAAGGGCGTGGCCATGGCGTCAAATGTCTTGGCCACGCCCTTTAAACAGCAGCCTCCACAGCACGTTTCACCGACATGCACGAAAATCTGCACACTCAAGTATTATGTCCAGACGCACAAAAAAGTCTGTCGGCCATTTTGAATTTACTGGTAGAACGCTGCAGTTTTGATCTTAATTGATTTCTGTGGTGATTATTAGTGATAAACAGTCTGCAGTCACAGACACAAACATTTTGAGACTCACCATCAGAGCTGGAGTTCCTGCCAGGTTTCCACCAATAGCAGTGAAGTTAAAAGGGGCCACGGCGGCTACAAAACCCTGAGGGACGGTGGGAAGACACGTCAAATTACTGGACAATAAGACAAGATACATAAAACTGTCAGAGACAACAAACAGTTCAAAAGGACTGTGAATATTTGGACGTTTGTAAGAAACGAGCAGTGATCAGACAGACAGACAGACAGACAGACAGGCAGGCAGACAGACAGACAGGCAGGCAGACAGACAGACAGACAGACAGACAGACAGACAGGCAGGCAGACAGGCAGGCAGGCAGGCAGGCAGGCAGGCAGGCAGGCAGACAGACAGACAGACAGGCAGGCAGGCAGGCAGGCAGGCAGGCAGACAGACAGACAGACAGACAGACAGGCAGGCAGGCAGGCAGGCAGGCAGGCAGACAGACAGACAGGCAGACAGGCAGGCAGGCAGGCAGGCAGGCAGGCAGGCAGGCAGGCAGACAGACAGACAGGCAGGCAGGCAGGCAGACAGACAGACAGGCAGGCAGGCAGGCAGACAGACAGACAGACAGACAGACAGACAGACAGACAGACAGCTTGTCTCAGTGCTGTCAGGTGGTTCTGGATTCAAACCCTGGACCTCTGGATCCTCAGAGACCTCAGCACTGAGGAGGCGGGGTTTATACACACAAGGACCAATGAAACACTGGAACTATTTTATCTGTTTAAAAATGTTGGTGATAAACTTCAGAAGTGATCAGGTGTAATCAATACTGACTGATGTGAATCGGGCCTGTATTTGACGTATTGATCCAGTGAGGGACATGTTGTTACCTCCAGTCCACGGTACAGCATGGTGTTGGTGCTCCCCTCAGCGTCTAGCGGCTGCTGCTTCTCCAGATCCACGGCGTGTTTGGCGTTAAATCTGAAGAAGTCGATCAGCTCTGCAGCCGCATCGATCTCCGCCTGGATCACCGTCTTACCCTGCCGCACAGACATCACCACGCCCCCTCCATTACATCATCATCCTATACATCAAGATTTATTCTCTGTCAGAGCACCGTCTCTGTCCCTGTCCCTCTGTGAGAGCGCCGTCTCTGTCCCTGTCCCTCTGTGA
>NC_139318.1:49006206-49011206 GCF_056507025.1 Lutjanus erythropterus
TTTACTGTGCATCATTGTGCGCCGCCTTCCAGCATCAAGACTGATTTCAACCTAAATGGACGAAACAATAAGACACAGAAAAGACGACTGACTGGAGGATCCGTCAGAGGACATCACACAGGACGGACGGGACGAGACAGAAAGGACATAACAAAACTTACAACAATCAAACCAGACGAAAAACCTCGTAACAAGATTTAAAAACAACTTAACGAGACTTAAAACAAGAAAAACATGCGGTAAGACAAAAATCTACATACGTTTGAGAGAAACATAATGAGATGAAAAAGACGTAACTGTAGTTTTATTTCTGAAGCACAGAACAGAAAAAAAAAAAAAAACAATATCATCGTCCATCGTGACGTTTTACTGTCAGGCTCCGCCCTAACAGCCTCATCTCATAATCACGATAAACGGCGCCATGACACCACGTCAACATGGAGAGAAATACACAATACAACCTGCACCTGCTAATCTATGATTGGACAGCTGCTGTTTGTAGGAGGGGCTTCTGACACAGACGGAGTATTCTGATTGGTTTCTTCCTACAAACGAGTGTTCTGATTGTTCCCAACTGACCCCAGTCTCCCCTATTCCAACTGACCCCAGTCTCCCCTCCTCACGTTAGGTCTGTGAGTTGTTGGCCTGAACAGAGACTGAGGCTCTGAAGATGCACGCGCAGCACGCGCACGCACACACACTCTACAGGTGCTCTCTCTCTCTCTCTCTCTCTCGCTCTCTCTCTCTCTCTCAGATTAAAGGCTCATTACGTAACGAAGTAACATGAACAAACACACACTTCGTAAGTGTAATCACGTGACACAGACAGGTAACACTCAGTGACAGCAGTGTCACTGTGTGTGTGTGTGTGTGTGTGTGTGTGTGTGTGTGTGTGCGCTAACGTTAGCAGCTAACTGAAGTTACATGTTGTAGAAGGTGAAGGAGTCTCGTGCCCACTCATGTGAAACGTCAGTACGTACCCCCTCCAAGTCTGGCACGCGGCCATCCTCACGCGCAGCATGGTGTCTGTTGGACAGGCGATGAAGGTGAAGAAGAAGAAGCAGAGAGCAGGCTGAGACACACCTGCCTGTCGGATCGATGCCTGAGCAGATTATCAGTAATCACACAGGATCGATCAGTCTCGGCGCTCTCTCTCTCCACACAGCGGACCACTGATCGCTCACAGGAGGAGGGGGGGGGGCGGGGTCTGCTGGTTATCACGACTGACGTTTATTAAACATAATTATCAATTGATATTAATATACATATATGTCTTTTTCTGTTCATGTTTAATAAAAGTAAACAGGCGGAGAGTTTCTTCTTCTCTTGTGTAAATCAGAACTACCCGTCAGAACACCCCCCCCCCCTCTTCTTGTGGAATGGAACGTTCCACAGGCGGGTCTGCGTCTGGCCATTCAGCGAACAGTTGAATATCTTCAGCCAATCAGGGGCTGCATTTCAACGTTCACCAGGAAGGAAGCGTTATTTTGGGTCGTGTCTAAAAGAGAACCTCAGACCCGCGAAAGATCTCGCGAGACTTCATAATTTAACTCAAACCATGACGTTTCATTAAAGATAACCAGGTGGGTTTTTGGATCATCATCTATCAGCTTGACATGACTTTTGTTTCTTTTATTATTTTTATTTACTTTGTGTTGTTATTTAATTTACTTCAATTTACATCCAGTGGCCAAATGTACAAATATAAATGTACAAAATACAGAGTGCAACATGTAAAGTGATGACAGTTTGTCAATCTGCTTTTTGTTTCTATTGTTTTCATGTAAAACTATTTCATTTATTATCTGATCTGATCTGTTTGGGTCTTTTTTTATTGGCACTGTGTCATTTCTAAATTGTTCTTTTATTATTTTTGATTTTTTTATGTTATGTCAATTTTAAAACGTCCCACAAATGACACTGAGTTTGATTCAAATTTTAAAACAGATTCATACTTTTTTACAATTTTCAACTCTGATGGTGAACGAATGAAACATGAAACCCACTGAACATTCATTTTTCAACAACTCCTTCATTCTTTTAGAAAGAGACTCCATTCAATCTGTGAAATGTTCCTGTTACATTATAAGTTTTATCCAACTTGTATGTCAGACCAGTTTCCACTTTTCCAAGTATTTGTACTCCTTCAGCAGCTTCGTCATTAAAACTTCCTTCCAGTTATGCAGTTTAGCGCTTTGCTCACAGTAAACATCCCTTCTTCACTTTTCAACTATTCACAGCCAGTTTCTTCTCAACCTTTATCTACTCATTCATTCTTGAAACCTTCAAAGCTACAAGTAATAATGTTTCACATCTTTCACACACTGATCATATTCAACTTTTAAAATAAAGTAATGCATCATCCACTACTACTACTACTACTACTACTGCATACTGTCAGCTACTGAAACGACTAAAACACATCTTAAAGTACTCAACTGGGTTTTTATTTATTTATTTATTTATTTTTTTTAAAACACTGAAGTTTTAGTAAGTAAATCTTCAACTCAACTCCACTTTGAGTTTTTCAGTCCTGTATTGTGTCACATGATCTGTGTCCTCTGCTAATATCTGTTCTTTTCTTTTAGTAATGCAGTTCGTTTGTGACAAATTAATACAAATCATTTCTTCTTCCAGCTTTGACAGCATTTATTTCATTTATTAGCAGCTTAGATTTTACAGTTCAGCTTCCAGTTCTGCAGGTTTGTCAGTAAAGTAGTTTGGTGCTTTAAGATTCTTCAGGAAATTCATTTCACATTTCTGCATTTCCAGTTCAAAATCCTCCTCATCACTCACAAAGCTCTCCATAACCCAGCCCCCCCCACCTCACTGACGTACTCCTCACCCCCTCACCCAATCAGGGACAGCCCCCCCCCCCACCTCACACAGTCTCCCTGACCCCCCCCCCCCACACACACACACACACACAGTCTCCCTGACCCCCCCTTCAAACCTCGACTCAAAACAAACCTGTTTAAAATCTTATTTTATATGTGATGCATTGATCCCCACCGATCCCTTTTCTTATTGTGTAAAGCGTCTGTGAGAAACTTTTAAGGGGCTATAAAAAGTATCATCATCATCATCATCATCATCATCATCATGTTTTTCTCTAGATTTTTTTATCACTGTTGTTACGGTAAAGTCACAGAGGCAGAGCAACAAGAACATTAATAATAATTGAAATAAATAAAGCAGTTTGTTAAAGTACGTTAGATTGTTGTGTTTTACTTGTATCATCTTTCTAAATGTGTGTCTGTGTGTCACATGACAAATACATGACTGTGATACCTGAACAAGAGGAGACATGTTGGATTCTTCAGGTTTCTACACGCTGAGCTTCATCTTTGATGATCAACACACTCCTGCACACACACACACACACACACACACACACACACACACACACACGTACACATGTGTGTGTGTGTGTGTGTGTGTCGAAAGCAGCTTCCTCCTGCAGGAACACACACACACACACACACACACACACACACACGTACACATGTATGTGTGTGTGTGTGTGTGTGTGTGTGTGTCGAAAGCAGCTTCCTCCTGCAGGAACACACAGACGGAGAGATTAGGCCGAGGAGGAAACATCAGACAGCGTGTTTCATTTTAAAGGGCTAGTTCACAGTTTTTCACAGGGTTCCTTCAGAACCTTACAGTTCTGGAAAATAAATGTACATATAATAAATATATGGTCAAAATAATGAGGCAATAATTTGTTTCTTCATCACAGTGAATCAGACTTTATTGTTGTGAAAACAATCAAAATGACGTTTCATGACAGAATTAGTTTCATGTTTTAAAAAGAGTCAGTGGTCTGTGAGCAGCTGATCTCTTCCTTCAGAACCATCAAACATTTACTTCACTTTCAACACGATTCTTTTTTTGAAGATATTTCTGGTTTCTGAGTCGACGCTCTGTGACGGAGTAACCTCACGGCGCGTTGTGGTCTGTTAGCTCCTCCCACTCGCTGTTTCCTCAGAGGACACATCAGCACAGACGGATCAGCGTGTCCACGCGAGGCTCAAACCGAGCCGTCAAATCAATAGAGAACACAGAGGTTCTACTGAAGAACTCACTCTGTCCTGCTCAGGCTCAGGGGACGTGACAGAGACGTTCCTGGACACCTGTCCACTGACCCAAATACCTGTTTCCTACTGGGGACATGTTGGACCAGCAGTCCCCAACCAGCCAGTCAACCAGCCAGTCATGAGTCTACACACACACACACACACCACAACACACACACACACACACACACACACACACTCACACACATACACACACACACACACACACACACACCACAACACACACACACACACACACACACACACACACACACACACACACTCACACTCACACACATACACACACACACACACACACACACCACAACACACACACACACACACACACACACGCACACACACACACACACACACACCAGGCACTCCTGACAGGAACAAGTATTTTAAGTGTGAGACAGTGCGCGTGTGTGTGTGTATGTGTGTGTGTGTGTGTGTGTGTGTGTGTGTGTGTGTGTGTGTGTTTTCAGTGTACAGGTGTTGACTGATGATGTCACCAAACAGGACATGTGACCTCTTCCTGTTTCAGTGTTTGACATTATATTTGTATATATATATTATATTTTTTAGGTTCTGTGTGGCTCATTAAACTCGTCTTTCAGCCTCCATGAGAATGTTTCACCAGTTAGACTCAAATTTTAACGTCTTCTTCTTCATCTGACGAGAAAACATCCGATTTTAACATCAGAAGTTAAAGTGTGTGTTCAGTTAATCAACACATCGTCTTTTACGCCGTGAATGAAGAATTCATTTGGATCAAACCAGAGTCGGTGATTCTTGGGACAGTGGACAGAAGAACCAAGACGTTGTTTGCTGAGTTTTATTTAGTTTCTGTAAAGTTTGAATGAAGCTGACGATGATGATGATGATGAAGGATTCTGGTGAATTTGTTGAGATCAATAA
>NC_139318.1:49016206-49036206 GCF_056507025.1 Lutjanus erythropterus
TCAGTCTGTCTCCACCTGCTGGTCACCGTGACGACCGCAGCGTCTCTCAGCGCTCTCTGTCCACCTCCGTCCCATTCATCCTCTACCCCTCCAGCGTGGACCCTTACAAGGGCTCTCTGAGGGGCCCCGGCCCCGGGATCCTGCCCTACCTGGCTCCTTTCCACCCCCACGGACACTTCAGTGTGTACGAGTGTCCCTTCGAACCGGCGTTCATCCAGAAACGGAACGAACGCGAGCGTCAGCGGGTCAGGTGTGTGAACCAGGGCTACGCCAAACTGAGGGACCATCTGCCCGGTCAGAGCGGTGACAAACGCCTCAGCAAGGTGGAGACGCTAAGGGCCGCCATCAGGTACATCAAATACCTGCAGGGCCTGGTGGAGCCCGAGGACGGAGCGTCTCCTGGACTGGACTGTGGAGGACAGACTGAGGGACTGTGAGGTCGGACTGTCAGATCTGTGAGGCTGTACTGAGACACAGCAGTGCTTTGAGCTAAATGCTAACATTTAGCATGTTCACCACGTTAGTTTAGTCTGTTAGCATGCTAACATTAGCTAATGATGAGTAAATACAGAGTGCAGGTGAGGCTGATGGGAGTGTCTGTAGTTCTTCAGGTATCTGATCATAAACCAAACATGTTGACCTGATGATCGTCCTAGATGACACATCCGGGATCAATAAAGTTATTAGACTTCACCCTGAACCACTTTTATCACCACATGTTGACATGTTTCTGCTAATGTGGATAAAAGCTACAAACACTGCAGCAGGTGTTTGTGTGTTTACCTGTCGGTGGTGACATCAGCACGTCTGCAGTGACTCTCCTGTCCTGTAGGGGGCAGCAGCAGCAAAATAACATCAGCTACAGAATTAATCACATTTACAACTATTAAATGACTTCAGTTTGTTGTGTTCATGTGTTCAAGGACCTGGAGACACAGATTCAAGGCCTTGATGATCAGTGAAAAACAGGTTTCTGCAGAGAGAGAAGCAAACGACTCAGTGTGATCATTAAATATTGATTTAATATCTAATCGTCATATTTAGTCGTGAGGAAATGATAAAGCAGAAAGTTACCCACAAACAAATGAAGCTTTAGAAAAATAAAAGGAAATTTGGACTAAAAGTAAACAGAAAAACATCAGTTGCTTCTTGCTGCAGATCTTCTGTTGTTTTGAAGACGAGGCTTCGTGTCTAGATCTCTTTAGTCAGCAAAACACGACCGCAGCTGATTCAGCATCAAATAAACCTGTCAGCTGGTCCAGTTTGTCTCCTCCTGTGAACAACATGGAGACTCTTTACAGAGATCAAACACTGTGCAGAGTTTTTAACTTCAACAGGACAAAAACAGACTCAGTGGAGTTTCATATCACAGCCGTCTGTTTTTTTTTAACTGTTTTTAACATTTTAGGAACTGAGAAAATGAAAATAAACATGTCACATGTTAAAGTTTGTATTTTTTTTTTAAAGTAGGTTTGTATGAGGTGTGTATGTGTCGTCAGTGTGTTTACCTTCACTAGATTTAGAATATTTTCACTGCTTTACTGATTGTTGTAGTTCTCCCCCCAAACCAACCAAACTCCATTCACAAAATCTGTTATTTTAGCTCAGAAGAGATGATCTACTGCTGCCGCCATCTGTTAGTGTGTGTCATTGTGAGACAATTTTAAAACACTGAAGTCACACAACAACACAAACACACTAACAGATGGAGGCAGCAGCAGACCAACAACTCCTGTGTTCTGTGAACTAAAATTACTGATTTTCTTAATGGAGTTTGGTTGGTTTGGAGAGCGATATCTGTCTTAAATAACAGTGGCTTCCTGTCTGACAGAAAGGTTAAGAGGTGAAAATATTTTCAATTAAATTAAATTTTTTAGATGTCTAAAATACATGTTGCTGCTGACCCTGTCCACAGCAGGACATTAGCTTAGCTTCCTACAGCGGTTCTCCTGATGCTTCTCCAAACTGAGCTCCATCTACTGAAGGTAAAACACTGACTGTGTAGAAGAACCTCATACAACCACACCTCAAATACCACAGACTGTTCCTTTAAAGGTTTGACATGAACTCTGACGCTGAAGGACGAAGAACACTTCACAGTAAAGGTTCTAAAAAAGTGACAGTTCCTGACTTTTGAGCTTTTGTTGATTTTTATTTGATTTGTGGACTGAAACTATCACCGTCTTTTTGATGTGGACGAGTTATTGACTCATTTCTGTCAAATCATTAAATACTCCTCTGGTGTCAGAACAATATTCACAAATCCTCTTTAATAAAGAACAGATTTAAACAAACCCTTCTTTATGATTTTTAAATACAGAAGTTACAAGTTCTCTTAGTGCAATTTCCCCCCAAACCCCCTAAAGTTGATTAGCAATTAATTCATCTTTTAAGTTCTTTATCAAGCAAAAGTGCCACAAAAGCATCTGGTTCGAGCTTCCAAAGTGTGAAAATTTGTTGTTTTTCTTTGTTTTCTGTGGAAGAAAATTAAATCAGAGACATTTTATTGAGTTGCAGCTCTGTCCTCCTCGCCTCTGTCACCTTTATTCAGCTGTTGGATTGAGTATTGATTGATTTTTAACAAATCTGCTTATCAACTTTGGGTTTAAATTGATTCTGTCTTCCTGCATTCTTCACAGCAGAGTTGTGTGAAACACAATTAATGTCCCCAGCAGAGACACTGAGCAAAGCTAACGTTAGCTAGATAAACTGTAAGGACGTGATCTCTTATTAATATTTGTAGTTTACCGAGGTTCCTTTACTGACAGAGTGGAGAGGATCCGCTCAGTCCAAAGTGTTTCATAACATTTGATAAACTGAGGTGAGCTTATAAATGTCTGATGAACTGAGAACAACGCTGGACGTTTAATTTAATACGACAAATGCATTAGGAGATGGAAGACATGCATTCAGCTGACATGTCTCCAGGCTCATGGTGTCTGCCATCATTTAAAATTAACGAGTGACATCGTGTGTCTCATTTAAAGAGCAGCAGTCTTCAAACTGTTCAACAGACACCCTGACATATGAGCGAGGACGTGGATGAGTTCGATGAGGCTGAATTTACCCACTGATTGATTACAGACGTCCTGCAGATATTAATCAGTCCCCCCAGGAGTTTGCCGGCTGTTTTTTTGGGATTGCTGTGACCTTAATTGCCTGAACTTTTCTCAAAAATTGCAATGCATGTTGCAATGCTTTGAGGCACTTTCTGCAATGAAAAGCATTAACATTTTTGTATAATTCATTAAAAATCAATGGTACTTTGTTCCCCAACAGGATTATAAAATTCTAACAAAATCTGTTTCCTCTGTAAATGAAGAAGTGCAGCTGGAGGCTTTTACACAAAGAAGCTAAATCTTTTTGGGAATAAAGCTCAGTCAAAACAGTGTGAAATTATAAAATAGAGGCGCACAGACAACTGATAAATGTCAATAAAAGTGACAAACATTGTAGAGCTGTAAGATATGAAGACTGGTCAAATTTGCAGAAAGGTTGTGTTGATTGAATAAAACTGTAAGGTCGTGTAGAATTCACAGGGGTTGGTTGAATTCACATGAACTGTTGCAACTGCAGCTTTCTGGAGGGACTGATGAGTTTAACACATTTTAAATGAAGAATAAATGAGAAGAAATAACTGTTTGACCAGATCAACACCAACTGGGTCCCAAAGATGTCTGCTAACACTCACAGTCTAAATTTAAAAAATAATTCTGACAGTTTTGTGCAACTGCTCTGTAAAAAACTCATCAGAGGTTTGGCTTATTTTTTTTGTGGGAAAACACTTTTTATATTTCTGATGTAGAGTCCTGACTTGTTCTCCAGGTGAGTCTGTGCAGCAGCTGCAGAATAAACGATACATTAAAGGGAGTTTAACACCAGTTTGTTGTAAGTGATTCAGATACTGGTTAATAAAGCAGATTAATTCTGCTGTCATGTGACCATCTGAGCAGGTCGACTAACATCTTCCACGTGAACTCATGCAAATCAAATCAATCAAACACTGAAACATCAGCTGCTCTCTGTCACACACAAGCGATCGATCTTTGGCTTTAAAGAGAAAAAAACTTGAAGCGGATCAATAGAAACACTGAACGGAGCCTCGTCAAACTGCTTCTGATCACAGTCTGACTTCAACATGAGGGCGACGAATCACAGACGAGCTGCTGCTTCCATCACAAACTACATTTAAAAAATCTACTTCACAAATGATTGAATGATCAGAATCGATCAGTGGATCGACTCAGAGACTCTTCACGCGATCAACTCAAAAATGGGTCCAAATACATGAACACAGGTGGAGCGCATGGACGTACATTTGGACCTGTTTTTCAACTACCAATCAATCTGGCCATAATTTTCACTAATCAATTAATTGTGATGAAATTAATGATTTCTTCTCCTTTGAATCGCCTTAGAATTATTTTGTGTTCCGGTGGAACCAGCAGCTCAGTTCTGTGTCAAACGTAAGACGAAGACATGAGAGGAACAAAGCGAGTGGAGCTCTGAAGAAGTAAAAAGACGCTGCTGGACGTGGAGACACAGTGATGTCCTCCGCATCAACACGCGTCTCTCCTCACAGTGAAGACACGAGTGAAGCCCTTCAAGACCAGTCGGGATTTACTAATGAAGCAAAGTGGCCCTGATTCATCATGAAGCTGTAGAGACAGACAGAGGTGGACCCTGTCTTAGGCTGGACATGTTCCAGACAAGACTACAGTCAAGTCAGAAGAGTTCAGCAGCTCTTAGTCTCTCCACCTGCTGTCTCTCTCTGTCTCTGTCAGTTCAAAGTTTTAATTTCCTCAATGTGACAAGTGTTCAACAGGAGACTGTCCTCAAGTGGACAGACGTAGAGGACAGATTGAGCATCTGCAAATGTCCTGGATGTAGAGGACAGATCCATCGACATTGACTGTCCTGGATGCAGAGGACCGAGTGATCATTCTCTGACATCCTAGACACAGAGGACAGATTGATTGTTCCCTGATGTCCAGGACGTCAGAAGACAGATCAATCGCCTTCAGGCGTCCTGGACGCAGAGGAGATCAATAGTCTTTGGGCGTCCTGGACATAGAGGACAGATCAATCGTCCACAGGCATCCTGGACGCAGAGGCCAGATCGATCATCCTTAGACATCCTGGAGAAGACGTGTCTTCTTCAAGTGTCCTGGATGCGTCTTCCTCAGATATGTTGTCCTCAGACGTCCTGGACATGCAGGACAGTGAGGCGGTGATAGACCAGGCGGCGGTGCTGCGGCTGCAAGCAGTAGGCGATGCTCTGCTCCACCTCCTGGCAGCGCCGCAGGAAGCGACAGCGGTCCCGGGCGAGCTCCTCCCAGGGGCCCCTGCGGTCCTCCTCCTCCTCACCACAGCTGGCAAAGAACTCCTCTACATCGTCACAGAAACGGACCTGACAAGAAGGAGAAGAAGGAGGAGGAGGAGGAGGAGGAGGAGGAGAAGTTGCAGCTCATTATAAACATTAAGTATGAGACATTAGATAAAAATACACCTGGTTTGTTTCATTTCACAGAATCTAAGATTTGGATTTAAATCCACCTCTAAATACTGTAGTTTTCATTTCAGCCACCAGGAGGCGACAGTCAGTCACATAAACACTGAGTGGCGTCTGTCCATGTTCCGGTTCTGCAGGAGGATCAGGTTCAACCTTCAGCTCCTCTGAGGCTGAACCAGTTCTACCATCCAAATCTGATATAATCATGTTTGAACAGGAGCTGCACACACAGTCAGTTTCCTCCTGACAATCTGCAGCACAGTGTCTGACAACATGAGTCATTTTAAATGTTAGACATAAAGTTTGACTGCTGGCTGCCATCGAAGACGTACTTGGTACAGTCACTGTCATTGTTGATTGATCTGTCCATTATTCTCTTGATTAATCCATTAGTTTTTGATTTATAAAATGTCAGAAAATGATCCTGTCACAAACAAATAGATCTAAACCGTGTGCTCCACATTTGGATCGTTTTTTCAACTAGTAATTAATCTGGCAGTAATTTTTCCATTAACCGTCAGAAAATGTTGATCAAAGACGAAGAAGAAGCTCAAATCAGAGAATCTTGACTTTTTTAATGTCCAAAATGACTCAAACTGACTGATAACCAAATGAATTTAATAATGGACTGATAGTTGTAGTTACATCTGAGCCCAGCTCTGGAACTCACTCCCACCTGACCTCCGTAACACAGACTCACTACCACATTTCAAATCCAAACTCAAAACCCATCTGTTTAAACTGGCGAACTCCCTCTGATTACAATTGCATTGTCTAATTTTAAACTGTATTTTATTGTCTTTTTAATATTGTGTCTGCTTTTATGTTGATGATGTAAGGTGACCTTGAGGGTCAAGAAAGGCGCCTATAAATAAAATGCATTATTATTATTATTGTCCTGAGGCAGAGACATGAGCTGAGTAACTCTCTGTACAGGTGAAGGTGTGGTACAGAGGAGGGCTGAGCTCTGATTGGCTGTTTGAATTTTATTTCTCTTTGGTAGCTGCACCATGTGAACAGGACGGGATTTGTTATTCAACTTTCTGATCAACGTCTGAGAAGTAGGACTTCAACAACAACATCTTTATTTCTCGCCTCCGTCATTGTGTTGTCCAAAGTATTGATCTATTGATAAATATCAATACTGAACATGTGAAAACTATTGATATTCTGGTACCAGCTGCACTTTCTGTCTCTCTTTTCTTTCTGACAGCAAGCTGACAGAGTCCCGCCTCATCTCAACGACTCACAGTGGCTCTATCTGTTGTCATGTTATATCCTTGTTAGATTTATCTTTTAATAAAAATATTTGAAAATAAAATGTAATAAAAACATTACATGCCCTCAATGTAGGGCCAATCTTTTCTCTGTGATATTAAATATTGATATTTTAAAGGCATCATGCTGAAATAAAAAATTAGAGGATCGTGACAACACTTCAACAAAGACAAGACATCTCTTCAACAAGAGATGTGACAGGATTAATTCTTTGATTAATCTTTTTGAGTCTTTTCTTTAATTAAAAAAAAATCCCCAATTCTCTGATTTCAGTTTCTTAAATGTGAATATTTTCTGGTTTCTTTCCTCCTCTCTGACAGTAAATTCAATATCTTGAGTTGTGGACAAAACAAGACATTGAGGACATCGTCTTGGACTTTGATCAACATTTTCTGAACCAAACAACTAATCGAGTAGTGGAAAAACTAATGCCAGATTGATCACTAGTTGCAAAATAGGTCAAAATCAGTATTTTTCAATTAACAAAAATGTGACAGGATTAATTTTCTGACATTTTATGGATCAAAAACTAATCAAGAAAACAATTGACAGATTAATCAACAATGAAAATAACTGGACCAAGTAAATCTTAGATGAGGAGCAGGAGTCAAGACATTTGATTGGTGGAGAAAATGACTGACAGATAATAATCGTTACATTAAAGACTTGAGAAGGTTTGTGATAAGACTGTAACAGGATGAAAATAATCGATCATTCAAGAAATTAATTGACAGACTAAGTTAGTTGCAGGCCTATCTGACACCTTGCTTAACGTGAGTTTTATCTGATCTGGTGGCGTGGCGGCGTGTCTCGACACAGATCACATGTCCCAGCTGTGATGACAAACTGGTGAGTCAACATGAAGAGCTACAGTAAAATGAGACGTTCTAAATCCAGAGAACAGGAAGCAGAAACGGTGCAGAGAGGACAGGAGGAGGCGGGTCATGTTTCAGGTTATTCACCTTCATGTTTAGAAGAAATGACTCCAACATGACCTGAAGGACAGAGAACTATCACTCTGTTCAAATTGACTTTAAAAATGTCTCAATCTGTCCTCTGTTTGACTTTCTGTTGTATTGTTGGAGCTGTTAGAAACTTTCAGCACAGATACAAAGACAGTCCTATCTTATGATTTTATTTGGACGTGTCCAGTCTGTGGAAAATTTTTATGCTTCTGTCACGTCTGGGTGGAAGACATGTCTTTTTTTGTATATTTGTTTTTTTCCTCTTTTAAGAGAAACTGAAAAAATAAATGAACAAATTTATATTAGAAAACAAACTGACCTTCTTAGCTGAGCTGCAGCTCCGTGTGCTGGAGGAGGTGCTGCTGGAGGTGGAGAGTTCAGAGAAGCCGCTGTCCAGCCTCTCCTCTGCCTCCTCCTTCCTGTACTCAGGTGGAGATGTTGGGGCGTGGCGTGGGGAGCGAGGCGGGGTCTGGGAGGCCTTCTTGGCCCTGGACCTGGCCCGGGGCCCCGCCTCGACAGGCCCTCGAGTCCTGAGGGGCGCCTGGAAGTTAAAGGGACTGTAGGGGTCTGAGGAGCAGCTGAAGGAGCTCCACAGGCGGAGGCTCTCCGCTTCGTCCGCCTCGCTGGCTGATGTCGAGTCGTCCCAGACGTCGAGGCTGGAAGGCGGGGAGGAGGAGGGGAGGGGGAGCAGGTTGACATCAGGGGAGGAGGCGGGGCTGGACTGGGCGGAGGAATGTGGCGTGGAGGCGGGGATGGTCTTGGGCGGGGTGCTGCTGGTGTACAGGCGGGCAGTGAAGTTTTGGGGGTTGTATGGATCTTGACTTTGGCACAAAGAGCTCCACAGACGCTCCGCCTCCGAGTCCACCTCACCATCTGAGTCTTCGTCGTCTTCATCGGTGGAGTCAGACAGATCGGACGAGCCCTCACTGTCAAACCCATCATCATCGTCGTCGTCATCATCATCATCATCATCATCACTGGAGTCGCTGTCTGATTGGCTGCTGTCATCATCGCTGCAGGGGCAGCCCATGATGAAGGCGATGGCTTTGTTCTGGCACTGAGGGGTGGCAAGGACCGCCTCCTCTTCCTCCACCGCTGCTGCTGCACACTGATCCTCCTGAGCAGCTGCCTCTTCATCCTCCTCCTCTTCCTCATCTATATTTCCTGATGTGGACTCTGCATCGTCTGAGGTCTTTTCCTCCATGTCTGTCCCGCCAGCAGTCGGGGTTCCAGCGGGTTCAGCCTCCTGCGGTGGCCAGGGGTCTCTCGGGGCGTTCACCATGAACAGCTGGCACATGTGGACGTGTTCCTCCTCCAGACTGGAGTACCCATTGTCCTGGTCAGGGGTGAGCAGGGTCACCTCGCTGCAGGCGACGGTGTTGGCGGCTCCTGAAGCGTTCAGGTGGTCAGTGATGCTGAGCCGGCGGTCTGACGAGGATCCCTCTGTGTTCTGGACTAAGTGAAGGCCTCCATTGTGGTCCAGCTCATCTTTGTGGTCAGAGGGTCCAGTGTTTTCTCCCAGCGTCCACCCCCTGCTCCCCCCGCCCACACTCTGCACAAACACAGCGGCTGTTTGAGCAGCTTTTGTCTCAGCCGCTGGTTGTCGTGGACAAAGGCTTCCTGTACTCGTCCCATCCTCAGCCCAGGACAGATCTGACAGCAGGAGCCCCCTCTGTGAGCTGTCCTCACCCCCCCAAAAACTGCCCCACCACGTCCTGGATTTATTACCCCCACTGCTCTGTGACACCCAGTCCGTCCCCACCGCGGGTTTGATTTCCTGAGAAGACACCGAGCTCAACCACACGTGGCTCAGAAAAGTCCTGATAGAAGACAGATGTCCCATCTGAGTCTGCTGGACCAGGTTTATGTCTACATCCTCCGCACCGTGGATCCCGATCTCCCGCAGAGAGTCTGCCGTCAGCCACGGCAGGGAGCCACCACCCTTTGGCTCCAACAGGCCGGCCACATCGTCCTGCTGACAGCGCAGGTAGGTCAGGTGAGGAGCAGCATGCTGAGTCAGCGGCATCATGTCGTCCAGCTGTCTCAGAAACTCTCGTTCTTCATCTACAAACATGGTCTTACCTGGTCAAACATAAGGATCAGACAAAAAAAACTAAACATCTGTTTACTTCAGGTGTTTTTATGATTTCATAACTTCAAATTTGTTATTTTAGAACAACTGCTTTTGAATTAAGTAGAGCTGCGACTAATGGACTAGTTGCCAACTATTAAATTAATTACCAACTATTTAAGTTTGAATTAGCTTCATCAGTTTGTCTCATTTTTAATGAAAATAAAAATTCCAAATTCTCTGATTTCAGTTTCTTAAATGTGAATATTTTCTGGTTTCTTTCCTCTCTGACAGGAAACTAAAGATCTTTAAGTTGTGGACAAAATAAGACATTTGAGGACGTCGTCTTGGACTTTGATCAAATCTTCTGACATTTATGAACCAAACAACTGATCTAGTAGTGGAAAAATTATTGCCAGATTGATCACTAGTTGAAACTAGTTTTCACCTGTTTGGACCTATTTTTCAGTTGATAAGATTGTGACAGCACCAACTTCTGACATTTTATGAATCAAAAACTAATCGATTGGTTGTGGAGAAACAACCACTCCCTATTTAAGATGACTTCTCATGAACAAAAAACTGTTTGCCTGCTGAAGGTCTACTTAAGTTGAACAGTGTGCAGGAGTCCTTTTGCAGAGTCTTGATTAACTAATCAGTTAATCAACAAAATAAGTGACAGATTAATCAACAATGAAAAGAATTTTTACCAATTTAATTTTAGATAATATATATAATTCGATAATAGCAATTAAATTGTAGAAAAACTATTTTTCAAGTGTATTAAGTGAACTTTTATGTGCTAAAGAGAAATGACTTCCAGTATACGCAGTACACTAAACTACAGAGCTATGTATGTACTAAAATACATGTTTTTGATTAATGAAGTTACAGTTAACCTTGTTTATGGTGTTTTTACAGTACAATGAAGTACAGCTTTACATGATGTGCACTTACTATAAACATACTTATACTAAGAATAAAATGAAATTAAAGTGCTTTAATAAAGAATACTGACATTGTATTATAAAGGAAAAGTATACTTTTCAAATGTAAACTCACTTATCACTGAAAGTATTTTACTGTATTTTTTAGTTTACAGTATTATCAACTTAGTATATTTTTAAAAGTACAAATTGCAACATAGAACACTTCTTGTAAGTACACTTAAAGGACTGAAGCATTAGTACATTTCTATTTATGTAAAATTAAGTATTTTTAAATACACTTTAAAAAAAAAGAAAAAGAAAAAAGCGCACTTTGTATATTATTATAATAGTATAAGCCCCCAAAAAGTAACTGTGTACTTGTAAGAACTTTTTTTTAAATTCTGAAGTTACATTTATAACACAGGAGCCCGGGGCAGCGTGTCACATTAATATAATAATAGTCACATGTGACGATTTGTCCCAAAAGCTCTGAGTCAACTCTCCCCTGAGTGACCTGTGTACCAACTATAACCTCTGCTAGCTTTGACACGAGACTTTGGTTTCAGTATCAAAATGCAGCTTATTCAAAAACAATATGAATGAAGAGTAATAACAAAATAAATATGTGCAGCAACTGCGAAAAAACAGTGGAAGCTTTCTAAAACTGTGCAACAACTCGCACTTCTAGCACACTTACACATTACACTCATATATTCCTTATTTCAAAAAAACGTTGGGGGCTTTTTATGCTTTTACGTGACAGAACAGCTGAAGACATGTCAGGAAACGGGGAGAGAGAGTTGGGGAATGACACGCAGCAGAGGACCGTAGTCAGGATTACCAACTGAGCTACTCTATTCCTTCATCATTTTTTTTTTTTTTGATATAATTACATAAGTACATTTGGATTTACACTGACAGACTGTAAAATGTACATATTTCTACTTATTGACTGCCTGTACATATTCCTGATCACCATGTAACTCAGTATAGATATCTATGGCCTACTTCTGTATTCTTTGAATTTCTGCTCCTGCTGTTTCACCTGTTCCTCACCTGTGACCAGGAAATAATAAAGGTTTATCTTATCTTGAAAACTGATAAATGTTTACAACATACAATAATATGTCTGTGGTGGAACCAATGTGACACAATAGTAGCTTCAGATGATGCACAGCTATTTATTACCTTTTATTATTATGCACCTCTTTAATGACTTATTTTTTAGTATCATCATTATTGACCTGTATGATGACTGTGTGTCCACGTGAGGAATGTGAAGGACATGTTTTACAGGATGCACAGCATATTTCCTTGTAAAGTGTGCAAAGACAATTCGAATTTTTATTTTCTATAATCTAACATACATAGTTGTCAAAGATTTACCTCATAAATTGTGCAATTCTGAGCAGGAAGTTGCACATTATTTTTTAGATGGATGTGTGACAATTTACCCGTGTGACAAGATGCCCCTCTCTCCCCCACGTTAAGGTGTACTACTGTTCTTACCTGGGTTCAGGTCCCCGCTGATCCAGGGGGCTCGGTCCTCTGACAGGGCCGGGGTTCGGGGACGTCCCGGGAGGTATTTCTGCAGAAAAGACCAGGCGGGCCTGGAGAACACCGACAGCAGACCGATCCACGAGCTTTCCTGACCGTCCAGGCCGGGCGAGGTGACTCCAGGCCCAGTCGCAGAGGGCGAGCTCTGCCCGCCGGAAAAATGTCCCTCAGAGGACACGCTCCTGAACATCTTATTCTACTGAAAGTGCAAAATATGAATTATCTAACATATAGAATCTGTAATCTGACATATAGAATCTATAATATAATCTATAATGTGACATCAGATTGAGTGACAGCTGTCAGCCTGCACGAGGCTTCAGTCCGGCCTAACGCGACCAGTTACCAACACTGTCCATTAATACACGTCCAGTCCATTTAATGAGACATTCTGTCTTCTGTCTTCACGCCAAACAGAGACCATCACAGCCACAGGACACCGTGAGCCAGGTGTGATCGGAGCGGTGGTCGGTCCTCTTTCTGGTGGGGGGCTTCATGGGGACAGGGACGGAGCTGGAGGACACAGACAGACGGGACACATATGAACCATGGTACGAGGACAAACTCAGGTCTGAAGAGGACAGAAGAGCCATTTTGTCCAGTTTAAATCTCCGTGAAGACTCGGCGGGACGTCTCAGCCGGTGATGCTAACAGTTAGCTTAGCAGGAGCAGCTAACAGTTAGCGTAGCTCGGCGGTTACTTAACCGGAGACAAACAAGAGACAGAGACGGTAAATTCTGTCCAAAAACACCGGGGGCTGTTTCCGTGTTTCGATCTACACCGTCCTCACTCAGTCCAGCAGAAACACGGCGTCTGTCCTCCGTCTCAAAGCGTCTTTTTTAACGCTTCCGTCTGTTCTGTCGTCTGTCCGCGTCAGTAAGAGATTTCATCAGAAAGTTTAGGGACCGTCTGACAATTACGCGTCCTTCCGTTTACGTGAAACCCGCCGCCGTCGTCAGGGAGCGTCTCGCTGTTACTGACGCTCACGTACACGTCAAAGGAGCTTCTCAATGTTTCCTTACACAAAGACGTCATGTATATAAAATATACCAAAATATAGCAGTGACCCTTCTTTAGTTATTTTATTTTATTTTACGTACACTTTTTAATGAGGTACTCTTGAATAAATATATAAAACATAGTGTGAATCATAGTAAAAGTAGAAAAAAATGCAATGATTTTAAAGCTTTTTTATTTAAAGCACATTTATTAGTAGTTACAGATGATTAGATTACTTGAGCATTAACCTGTAAACTATTTTAGATTTAAAAATTAAACTGTGTGATATCAATATTCACTGAGGTGCAATTTAATTCCAACTGTGAATCCATTATTTCTCATGTGCAAAGGTGTAAATTAGTCTTGTTTGCATTGTGTATATATGTGTATTTTCTATATTTCTTATTATTATTGTGTTATGTGTGTTATGTGTGTGTGTGTGTGTGTGTGGACAGATAGATCATGACAGTAAAGTAATTTAACATAACTGAGACACTTTAGCAGTCTGAAAAAGGTGTAATAATGAAATTATATTTAATTTAATTTAGTTAGTCCAGATTGTTGGGCCTGTTTTGATTGTGTTGACAAATGTGTGTTTGTGTTTATTTGTATATATAGTTTTAATTGTGTATGTGTTTTAGTTTTAGTGTGATTCTGGTGTTGTTTCTTTTTATTTGTTTTGTTTCTCTTTGTTTTGTTGTTTTGTTTGTGTGTCTGTGTGTGTTGTCGGCTGGGTCCACTGGTGAGTTATATATGTATATATGTTTAAAAATGTCCATGTTTATGTTTTTCATAATATTACCTCTTGTTTACTTATTTATCACTTGCTGTCTTTGATGTCTCTCTTTATTTTTCTGTCCACTTGTTGCCTGAACACTGTAAATTTCCTGCTGTGGAACTAAAAAAAGATTACCTGATCTTATCTTTCAAGAAAATAAAAGTAAATAACTGTTGCCAGGAGTGAAACATTTTACAAAAAAAAAAAAAAAAAATCATATATTTTATGCAATGATCATTTAAATGAATCTGAAAACTTTTCATGGACCTTCTGGCAGAGTGTCACAGACCCCCAGGGGTCCTCGGACCACGGGCAGCAACACGTGCTCACTGCTGCTGTTACATAATGACACACGGGTCTCTGTGTGTGTGTGTGTGTGTGTGTGTGTGTGTGTGTGTCCTCTGCTGCCATGTGTTTATCAGTGTGTCTCACAGCTCTGAGAGGCTGCAGCTGATCAATAATCAGAGACACTAAAGTAACTTTAAAATACTTTTACTCTGATATTCATTAAACCACCTGTCAGTACTTTTCATTTGGTGCTTTTAAACTCACTGTGAGCTTGAATTAAATTTCAAGAACTGCATCATGTTTTTTTTTTACAGTGTAGTTTCCTCCAATCAAACTGCTTGTTGAGTAAAAGACTCTTGATTGTGAGCCAATCAGATTAGTCGATGTTGAACTACTGAAGCACACGTGTGACGCGCACAGCTGAGAAGGTTACTTTAAAAACGGAATCTGATAGTTACTAATTATCTGCTTAAAAATGTAGTCAGTAATGTAATCCAAGTATTACAATATTAAAGTAATGTAACCTGATTACTTTCTGTCACTTTTGGATGACCTCAATCTTACAATCCCGTCAATTGAAAAATTGATCCAAAAATGGAGCGAACGTACCAGATGGAGGGATGAGGCGAGGACAGACAGGAGGAAGGACAGAAGAGACATTTTGTTTTTCAGTTCAAGTTTATTTTGTAGTGCAAATAATAGAAAATATGTTCCAAAATTAAAGTTACACATTAATTAAAGAGCCTGTGAGTCGGAGTGGAGGGTCACATTAACGTCAGTATGTACAGTACATAAAGATCCAGTTCACTGTGAACTTACATTCTGTCCCCGGACTCAAACTCACTGCCATCACTGCACATGATCACTCGTTTCAACAGGACGAGTTCCTCACACTGAAGTCCGTTCAAAAAACAGTGAGATCATCGGAACAAATTCTTCTAAAACTTTCCTTTAACTTTACACGTGACGATTCCAGCGTCTGTAAAACTCTGTGTTCAGACAGATGTCACCTGCCTGTCGTCACTATGACCACGCCCCCTTTAGATGAAAAGATGCTAAACCTACTCTGGGTGTCACCAACAAAGATTCATTCAATCTAAGATCAATTCTAATCAGGGTTTAGCAAAACCAGCCTTAAAACGAGTAAATCCAGATTTAAAATTACGCAGTTTAGTAAATCCAAGTTTAGTGATGAAAACTCAAATTAAAGAGTTCATGGAGGTGCTTGATTAGCATGTTAATTTGTTTGCTAGCTAGCGAAAAAGTAATAAAATGGTTATATTTTTGTTAACTAGATAAAAACAATAAAAGCATGTTTCATTGTTTCATGGCCAGGATAAAAAAAAAAACTGTTTGCAAGCTAGCTAGCAAGATTTTTTTTTTAAGTTTTATTTGCTAGCTATCTAAAAAAGAAAAGAAATGTTTTGCTGTGTACTAGCCACCTCAAAAGTTAAAAAAAACAAAACATGTTTTAACTTTGCTTTGTTTTAAGGTTTGGTGCAACACAATTTAAAGTTAAGCCAGGATTTAATCAGGTTCAAAAATTAATCTTTGTTGGTGCAGACTTAGTGCCTAAAAGCCTAAAAGATGCTGTGTTGCATTTTACTGTATTACTTTCTTTAACTCCTCACAGAGTGAAGAGGAGAAAAAGAGAACGAGCAGATTCACAGAGAACTACAGGAGAGCATGAGGGTCAAAAACAGAAATGACTGAAGCTCAAATAATTCTTCAAAAACAACCTTCAGACTGAAACTGAAATGTTGGAACATGTCTGGCACGTGGAAACGAGTTGATCACAGCAGATCAGAGGAGTTGTTCGTCTACAGCGCAAAAACAAGCTGCAGCAGCTCTTCACTGCAGCCTGCAGGGGGCGTCGAACAGCCTTAAATCTGTCCTGAAAACTACAAAATCACACAAAGATGATTAAAAAACAAGGAATGAAATGTGATCAGAGGTGAACAGAGCAGCATCTCTCTCGTGCACCACAGACAGAAAATCAAACCATCACTAGAAAAATATCCTGCAATTCGAAATCTGCTTCCTGTTAGCATCACTGTTAGCGGCTAACGGTGCCAACACCCACAGACACTCTGAAACTCTTCTTCTCTGCTTGCAGGTTTGTGCTGGAACCACCTGGTGTCACAGTGAGTCTGGTTCATTTTCAGGACACGAACAGCTGCAAAACATGTTCCTGGAATCCTTAAATGCAGCGTTTCAGTCCTGGAAAAGTCCTGGAAAACAACTCAACTGATGTGATTCAGGATTTTATCTATCGTCTCGGTTCAAACTAAAAATCATCTGAGATGTGAAGCGATGTGCTTTTTCTTCATTGTCCCTTTTCTGCTGATAAAACTCACTCAGTTTCCCAGCATGCCTCTGTGCGTGCCGAGTCTTTTTATTGTTCATGATAATAAAAAGTTTCTCATCTGAGTGACAGGAGAAAAATGTAAGAACAAAAACTCATCAGTCAGAAACTAAATTAGAACCAAAACCAGACATCATTTCAACTGAAGAAGAAGAAACAGGAAACAGCTTTGTCTCCGTCTTCTCTTCAAAATAAAGGCGTGAATCCACAGAGTGACAGACGAGCTGTTTCGTTAGTCGAACTCGTTCTAACTGAGACGTGATTGGACAGTGTGTGAATCACATGACAAAGTCTGGAAATAAATCAAAACTGTCTTAAATTATCATGAATTAATAAATTACCTGTTTCTGAGTCATGTTAACGAGCTAAGCTAAGCTAAGCTAAGCTAACGTTATCTAACCTCCCTCACACACAGAGGAAGGAGCAGCCACACGGCTTTTACTCTGAAAGGACTTTCCTTTTGTCTTCTGTCCTCATCAGGAGAACCGCCTCTCTTCTTCTTCTTCTCTTCCTTTAAACTCGCTGCTTCCCATTTTCTGTCAGTCGGGTGGTCAGTGGGCGGAGTCTGAGCCGGCGGCGCCCAGTTGGTGCCAGTCCACCCAGTGCTGCCCGGGGACGAGCCTCTTCAGAGGGATGAAGGTCTCACCCAGCAGAGTGTTCTCCCAGAATGTTCCATCACCCAGAACCCGCAAGTGGATGACCCTCTGGTCCAGATCCCCCCGAGGGATCCGCTCATACACCAGCTGAAGGTCCAGAGGAGGAGGAGGAGCAGAAGAAGAAGAAGAAGAAGAAGACGTGAGAAACTGATAATCATGTTTGTGGAGCTTCAAGCACAAACATGATGTGTCATGTGATTGGCTGGTAGGTGTCATGTGTATGTGTGACGTCAGACAGGTGTGGTACCATCTCGTTGTAGGTGGGGTTACAGGTGCGGCGGGCAGCCTTGGTCTTCCTCTTGCTGGTCTTCTGGGGGTCCGGGAGCAGGTAGAGCTTCACATAGGGGTCGGGGTCGGTGCCGTCCTGCAGGGGCTGCTGCAATCGGATCACATGACCATCAGTCAGCTGATGTCTGACATCACTGTCAACATCACAACACATAATACCTCTAGATTTTAACCTTAAATACGTCTCAATATACACAGTTTGTCTACAATAAACTCTGTAACTGGACATTTTATGGAGCAAACTACTAATTGATTTATGGAAAAATGATCAACAGATTGATCACTAGTCCAAACTGGTCCAAACATGTGAAAACATGGTCTGAACACACACACACACACACACACACACACAGACACACACACACACACACAGTGAGACTGACCAGTCCTCGTATGTGCATCACCATGATGAAGAGTTTGTCGTTCTTGTAGGAGATCGACAGTTTGACCTCGCCGAGCTCTTTACCTGAAGCTGGAGACCACGACAGCTCTGCAACACACACACACACACACACACACACACACACACACACACACACTTTAATTTAGAATATTTTCCTTTTTAGACAGGAAACCACCATTATATTAGACAAATATCACTGTCTACAAACCAACCAAACTCCATTCATAAAATCAGTCATTTTAGCTCCTGTCTCACATGATATCATTTAATTCATACACTTTGTTAAAAAATGTTCATAAAACTGAGCATTTTGCCCCAATTTTCACCAAACACACCTCAATCAAATAAACAAACATAAACATTCATAACACAAATAACAAGAAGAGCAAATCTTTAAATTTCATTGCTTTTAATTTTTATAATTGTTGTGCTTATAATTTGAACATTTTAGTGCTTTTAATCTGATAATTTAAATGCTTTTATTTTGTTAATTGTAGTGCTTTTAATTTGATACAGAGTTGGTTGGTTGGCTCTCTGCTGGTTAAGTAAGTAACTAAGTATTTCCTCAAACTTCCACACAGTATAAAAGGTCATGTATGGAACAAAAGAACAGAATAAGACATGAAAAATGATTTAATATATATTTTATAATTTATTGCATTTGATTTTGATATTTGAGTTTTTATATATATTATATGTGGATTCCAGCATCATTTATTAATTTCAATCTTAATGTCACTGAAGCCCTGTGTGTGTGTGTGTGTGTGCGTGTGTGTGTGTGTATGTGCGTGTGCACGTGCATGCGCATGCGTGTGCGTGCTTGCGTGTGTGTGTGTGTGTGTGTATGTGCGCGTGCGTGCGTGCGTGTGTGTGTGTGCAGGACTTTTCCTGCAGTGAGTCTGTTGGAGGTGAAACACTCGACTGTCTCTTCATATATAACTGAACATGATGTTAATAAGACGTTAATAAGATGTTAATAAGACGTTAATAAGACGTTAATAAGATGTTAATAAGATGTTAATAAGACGTTAATAAGATGTTAATAAGCTGACAGATGTTTATATTTAAGTATCAGCTGGTCAGTAACAGATGTTCTCTGTGAACAGACCGCTCACTCTGCTGCTTTAAACACCACTGTCACTGAGCTCCACTCTTTATTTTCATCATCACTGACTGTTTCTTTACATTTACAGACCACAGAGGTGATTGATTAATGTGGAAACTGATCAACAGATTGATCAATAATGAACATAATGTTGAGGAACAGGAAACAGTTAAATATTTGTGTGTGTGTGTGTGTGTGTGTGTGTGGGTACCTGCTGGTTTGCTGCTGGTTGTTCCTGGTCTCTCGTCTCGGGGCAGCGGGTGGAAGAAGGTGTAGACGAGGTCACACTGAAACACACACACACACACACACACACACACACACACGTTAATCACATTTATCTGAGTTTTATTCCATTTTTCATCTGTATATTTTTATTCATATTAAATCAAAGAAAAGTTTGAGGAACATTCAGCTGGTTTCTGTCTCTTTTCTGTGACGTTCTGTGACCTGCAGCTCGGTTCTTCTGTGTTTGATAATAATAAACTGGATCCTGATCCTGAAATGTTCCAACGAGTCTAAACTGGTCAAATATTAAATTATATTAAATAAATAGTATTATTATTATTTCTACTACATACACATGTCCAGTCTATTAATCTATTAATTGAGAAAATAATAATTGACTGATTAATCGTTCAGCTGCAGCTCTGTGAGTCAGAGACACATGAAGAACAAATTCATGCTGCCAAGTTTCTAAAACTGGAACCACAAGATACAGCAGCTCCACCCTGTGTGTGTGTGTGTGTGTGTGTGTGTGTGTGTGTGTGTGTGTGTGTGTGTGTGTGTGTGTGTGTGTGTGTGTG
>NC_139318.1:49038706-49046206 GCF_056507025.1 Lutjanus erythropterus
CTTCAGTCTGTCTCTCAGTGTGTCTCTCAGTCTGTCTCTCAGTCTGTCCTTCAGTCTGTCTCTCAGTGTGTCTCTCAGTGTGTCTCTCAGTCTGTCCTTCAGTCTGTCTCTCACTGTGTCTCTCAGTCTGTCTCTCAGTCTGTGCTTCAGTCTGTCTCTCAGTGTGTCTCTCAGTCTGTCCTTCAGTCTGTCCTTCAGTCTGTCTCTCAGTCTGTCCTTCAGTCTGTCTCTCAGTCTGTCTCTCAGTCTGTCCTTCAGTCTGTCTCTCAGTGTGTCTCTCAGTCTGTCTCTCAGTGTGTCTCTCAGTCTGTCCTTCAGTCTGTCTCTCAGTGTGTCTCTCAGTCTGTCCTTCAGTCTGTCTCTCAGTGTGTCTCTCACTGTGTCTCTCAGTGTGTCTCTCAGTCTGTCCTTCAGTCTGTCTCTCAGTGTGTCTCTCAGTCTGTCCTGCAGTCCGTCCTTCAGTCTGTCTCTCAGTGTGTCTCTCAGTCTGTCCTTCAGTCTGTCTCTCAGTCTGTCCTTCAGTCCATCCTTCAGTCTGTCCCTCAGTGTGTCTCTCAGTCTGTCTTTCAGTCTGTCCTTCAGTCTGTCTCTCAGTGTGTCTCTCAGTCTGTCCTTCAGTCTGTCTCTCAGTCTGTCCTTCAGTCCATCCTTCAGTCTGTCTCTCAGTGTGTCTCTCAGTCTGTCTCTCAGTCTGTCCTTCAGTCCATCCTTCAGTCTGTCTCTCAGTGTGTCTCTCAGTCTGTCCTTCAGTCTGTCTCTCAGTCTGTCCTTCAGTCCATCCTTCAGTCTGTCTCTCAGTGTGTCTCTCAGTCTGTCCTTCAGTCTGTCTCTCAGTCTGTCCTTCAGTCCATCCTTCAGTCTGTCTCTCAGTGTGTCTCTCAGTCTGTCCTTCAGTCTGTCTCTCAGTCTGTCCTTCAGTCCATCCTTCAGTCTGTCTCTCAGTGTGTCTCTCAGTCTGTCCTTCAGTCTGTCTCTCAGTGTGTCTCTCAGTCCATCCTTCAGTCTGTCTCTCAGTGTGTCTGTTTCAGAGTTGGACTCACGTATCCCTTGCTGCCCGTCCGGATGTGTCTGCAGATGTACAGGTTCCTGATGAGTCCGTCGCTCTTCACCGTGTGAACTCTGGGGGCGAAGGACAGCGTGGGACGGTCCTCGGACGAGGCGAACTTCATCTGAGCCAGATTGTGGATGAAGAAGTTGAGTTTGGTGGCGACGCTGCCGAGACTGGACTCGATCAACCTGGTCAGGAGAGACAGAGAGACACAGAGGACGTTCACAGGACGGTCTGATGGTGTGACTGTCAGAGGACAGACTGTTTACAGACTCATTTTAACACCATGTGTCCATCTTCTCTAATGTCTCACGACTGGAGGACGAGGCTGATAAATACACTGCAAAAAACAGCCCCACTAAAAAGAAAGCAGATATTCTTAAAATAAAAAATCATTTTGTTTTAAGCAAAAAAAAAAAAAAAAGAAAAATTTTCCCTGTCTAGAATTAATAAAACCAGCTCATAAATCCAACCACTTTGAGACCATAACAGGCCTTAAAAGTTTAAAAATGACTAAATATATAAAAAATATTTAAGAAATATTTTTTGGTCCTTCACTGAGCCTAATTTAAGAATTTTGGTCTTAATTTAAAACATCGTTTTGGTATAACTGAGAAATAACTTCATAAAAACCTTTCAGCATATTGGAAATCAGGTGATCTGGGACAGAACTAGACCTCTGCTCCTCCTCTTGGCTCTGTTTTCAGCCTTTAGAGATTCTGGCCTGCGACGGCAGATTTAAACCAATCACAGATCATCTTGAGACTGGGCGTTCCTATTGGCTGTTCTACTAGTGCAGCAGTTTGTGCTCGTTCCTTCAGTGAGACCCTGAATCAATGATGGAAGCTCCTGCAGGAAAAGTCGCTATAAAACAGACATTTTCCTCAAACAGAATAATTTGGTTTCTTGATTGAGCCGAATTTAAGAATCTACACATTAAACTGAGATGAATAATTAATGAACTTATAATAAGACGCGTTTTCTCCAAATAGAAAAAACAGCTGCTTCAATTAAAAATATTAACAGCATCGAGTGCTTCACGTTTGGACATGTTGACACCTGTTTTTCAACTGAAAAAATGTGCATGTGTGTGTGTGCGCGTGCGTGCATGTGCGTGCGTACCTAGTGAAGTACATGGTGGCGTCGGCCTCAGACTCGTGAGGTCTCAGCGCGTCGTAGACGTACTTCAGATCCTCCAGGTCAGAGAGTTCAGGGATCCCACAGGACAACATCTGCACACACACAGGTATAACAGCAGTGCATTGTGGGGTTCCATGTAGACAGTGTGTGTGTGTGTGTGTGTGTGTGTGTGTGTGTGTGAGAGAGAGAGAGAGAGAGAGAGACCCACCAGGCCCAGCAGGTTGAGGAACAGGTGTGTGTGTTTCCTGATCAGGTTGTACGCCTCACAGCACAGATCCACGAAGTCATGGAAGCGACTTGACGGTTTGTCTCCTCCGTTGATGACGTACGCCATGTCGGAGGTGAACACAAAGGGGGCTCGGTCCCTGCAATGATGCATCACATGACCCACATCACGCACCAATCACAGCACAACAACAGATGAAGTGTTGAACTGTTTTATCATCTTCATGTGATGCCGTTAGCTCTGCAGCTAACTGTGACTGTTGGATACAGTGATGATGTATTTTTGTAGTCCAGCCCTCAAGTTAGCATCACTCTGGTTCCCTCCACAAACAGCCAATGACATTCTTCCTTTGGATTTTGGATTAATGCAGAAAATAAAAAGTTTTGTTCAGTAAAATAATCACACAATAAACTAGACTTTATGAATTTTTGAAGTAAAAAGCTAACGTTAGCCTATAAACGAACTACACCACGGTCACATGACTTTAACGTCTCCATCACTAAGTGACGCGTGTTCGGCGTGATGACGTCCTCGATGGCCTCTGTCGTCTCATTTAACCACCTGTTAGGAACCGCCTTGTTTAAGACATATTAACGCCTCTCAGTTGAGGCGTGGAGTTTCTGCTGATGTATTTTCCGTTGAAAAATAAAACGTGAAAATCTGATCAGCTGCTGTGAAACACAGACGACATCAAACTGAAAACACACTGACTCAGATGATCACTCAGTTCATCTCCAGCTCTATTATGTTTTTATGCTAACAGTTTTTTTACACTACTTGTTTTTTACGACTGTTAGCTTTTTTTGCTAACATTACATTTGTCATGCTAACAGTAGTGTTTTTATGCTGAAGTTGGATTTTCATGCTAACAGGTTATTTTTTAATGTTTGGGTTTTATGTGAACATCAGTGTTTTATGTTAAAGATGGTTTTCAGCTTGTCTAACCATCATTTCATTCAATATCTGAAACATTATTTCAGACATTGAATCAAAAATAGATTTTAAAAAAAGTACACTGACTTCAGATCATAAACAGTCACATGACATCATGACTCTCACCGTTTGATGTTTCCAAACATCTGTGCGTGTCCCAGGAACTTCCCAAAGTCGATATGGAACATGTGACCACTGGTCTTCAGCATGATGTTGTCATTGTGGCGGTCGCAGATTCCCAGGATGTAGGTCGCCACGCAGCAGCCGGCGCACGAGTAGATGAAGTTCTCCACCGCCTGAACACATAATCATCATGTGACCACCAGTAAGACTTTTACCTGCCAGATCTGTAGAGTGTGTGTACAGCTGTGTGTACAGGTGTGTGTACAGGTGTGTGTACCTTGTCATACTGCTCATCAGTAGGGTTGTGTTTCTGCAGCCAGTCGGCCAGCGGTCGGTCTTTAAAGGACCCAGTGACGCCGTGTTCCACCTGGATCTTCCTCAGAGTGTCAGCATGAGGAATCATCTCCACCATACCTGAGAACAGGTAACAACACACCTGTCAATCACACCTGAGAACAGGTAACAACACACCTGTCCTCCTGTAGTGTACATGTCCTACTGTCATGACCACATATACACCTGTCCTCCTGGTCTTTACACCTGTCCACCCACTATACAGCTGGCCTCCTGGTATACACCTGTCCTGTCCTCACCTCGTCCTCTGCCGGTGGAGAAACATTTGAAGATGACCATTCTCATGTCCAGACCCTCCTGGATCCAGATCTTGTTCATGATCCTGATCACCTGCAGAGTCAGCATGTCCTGCCGCAGGTCGTCTCCTGACTAGACAGAGACAGAGACACAATCCGCTCACAGAGGTCAACAAACAGGTAAAACAGGTAAAAACAGGTGAAACCAGGTGAAAGAGGTCAGGTGTTTTACCTTGAAGATGACGCTGACGTTGTCTCCCAGAGGGTCGAGGTTTTGGAAGGACAGTTTGAGAGGAACAGCGTTGGAGTTAAAGAAGGAACATGACTGTAAGAGACAGAAGAAGAGACGTGTCTCATCATACTGAAACGTCCTGATCTCACTGCTGCTTTACAGACGACGTGTCCAAAACGTCCTCATTTATTATCCTTACTCTGCTGTTCACAGTTCAGCCTCCATCTTTCTTCACATTTTTCTACATTAATAATGTTTTTTATCAAAGATTCATTTCAGTCACTTTTCATTTTAAATCAGTAAAACTGAACACTTCCTGCTAGATGTTTCACATTAAAAGCCTTTCATTACCTCAAAAATCATCATCTCTAGGAACAGATATGTGTGATTCATTATGAAACACAAAACACGACAACAGAGACTGTGGACTGTTGATCAGCTGAAGACGAATATCAAGAAAGAATGAGACAGAACTTCAACAGTTAGTGTCTCAGTTCACAAACACTGACTGAGTGTTAGAAGAAAAGATGATGGATCACAGAGAGAAACAGGATCCTGAAACACAATGACTGCAGATTTACTACAAACATTAAAGTTGATCAGTCTGATCAGGAAATATCTGATCTTTGTTCTGGATTAGTTGAATATAGGTTGAAAAGTTTGTGTTTGTACCTGGATGTTGATTCCTGTGACGAGCAGCGCCGGGTTCAGAGGAAGTCTACAGCTGCTGTTCACTGAGAAGAACTGCTTCATCTCGTCCAGACCGTCCCTGAGGACACACTGAGACACACACACACACACACACACACACACACACACACACACACACACACACACACACACACACACAGGTTTAATTGATTATTTAACAGAAGAATAATCTGATAATCAAATTTTCAGTCACTTTCATCTGGTTTCAGCTTCTCTCTTCTTGTCTACATTCTTTTGTTTGGGTTTTGGACAAAATAAGACATCTGAAGATGTTTTTTTACATTTCAGAGAACAAATCAATAATCATTTGTTGTACAAAAACAGTAAATAGTTTCAGCCCTACTTCAAATACATCAAAATTTGGGTCCAAAGTAACGTCTTGAATTTTGCAGGTTTTCCAGGACTTCAACACCCAAACAGAACGTGTCAAAGTTTTCTGATCATGATTATTCTGGATTTTTTGATTGGTCTGTCCTTCCCACCTGTCTGCTGGACGGCGTGGCGTCTCTGACTTTTTGAGCCACCTTGGCGAGGACGGAGACGAGCCAGCACTGACGGTCAAACTCTTCACGGAGACCTCGGCCAACGCAGCAGAGCAGAGCGGCCAGCAGGTGCTGATAACGAGCGCTGAACTGACTGTCCTGCAGGTTGTCCTTCAGCAGCCTGAGACAGAGACAACCAGAGACCATCAGAGGCTGTCAGAGACCATCAGAGAACATCAGAGGCTGTCAGAGAACATCAGACTGTCAGAGAACATCAGAGACTGTCAGAGACTGTCAGAGACCATCAGAGACTGTCAGAGACCATCAGAGGCTGTCAGAGACCATCAGAGAACATCAGAGAACATCAGAGAACATCAGAGGCTGTCAGAGACCATCAGAGACTGTCAGAGAACATCAGAGACTGTCACAGACCGTCAGAGGCTGTCAGAGACCGTCAGAGACCGTCAGAGACCACCAGAGACCATCAGAGAACATCAGAGGCTGTCAGAGAACATCAGACTGTCAGAGACCATCAGAGACCATCAGAGACCATCAGAGAACATCAGAGGCTGTCAGAGACCATCAGAGACCGTCAGAGACCGTCAGAGACCATCAGAGACTGTCAGAGACCGTCAGAGACCATCAGAGACTGTCAGAGACCGTCAGAGACCATCAGAGACTGTCAGAGACCGTCAGAGAACATCAGAGGCTGTCAGAGACCATCAGAGACCGTCAGAGAACATCAGAGACCGTCAGAGACTGTCAGAGACCATCAGAGACTGTCAGAGACCATCAGAGACCATCAGAGACTGTCAGAGACCATCAGAGACTGTCAGAGACCATCAGAGGCTGTCAGAGACCATCAGAGAACATCAGAGAACATCAGAGAACATCAGAGAACATCAGAGGCTGTCAGAGACCATCAGAGACTGTCAGAGACCATCAGAGACTGTCAGAGACCATCAGAGGCTGTCAGAGACCATCAGAGAACATCAGAGAACATCAGAGAACATCAGAGGCTGTCAGAGACCATCAGAGACTGTCAGAGAACATCAGAGACTGTCAGAGACCGTCAGAGGCTGTCAGAGACCGTCAGAGACCACCAGAGACCATCAGAGAACATCAGAGGCTGTCAGAGAACATCAGACTGTCAGAGACCATCAGAGACCATCAGAGACCATCAGAGAACATCAGAGGCTGTCAGAGACCATCAGAGACCGTCAGAGACCATCAGAGACCATCAGAGACCGTCAGAGACCATCACAGACTGTCAGAGACTGTCAGAGACCATCAGAGACCATCAGAGACTGTCAGAGACCATCAGAGACCATCAGAGACTGTCAGAGACCGTCAGAGACCATCAGAGACTGTCAGAGACCATCAGAGACCACCCAGAGCAGTGAAACTTGGATTTTAAAATTGAGACAAAAGGGAACCAGGCTGCAAGTGATAATTATTTTCATAGCTGATTCATCTGTTGATTATTAACTTGATTAATTAATTAGTTGTTGATCATAAAATATCAAAAAACGGTGAAAAATGAATCCTGTCAAAAACAGGTTCAAACATGTCAAAGGTCGATCTATAAACTCCACCTGATTCCACCTGCGGAACAATTTTTCAACTATTTTTTCTATTTTACATATTTTTCCAAAAAGTCCTCACTTTATCAAAAAACACATGATGAAACAATTGTGATTGTGACAGTAAGAGCATCCGATCAGCCCTCGTGTCCTCGTGTCCTTGTGTCCTCTGTCTGTCTCTGTCAGGTCAGTAAATCAGACGGCGGCTCACCAGAAGAGGTAGTGGGCGATGCGAACGTCCCCGATGGCTCTCCGCAGGAGGAACCGGACCAGAGAACTGTCCAGGTAACACTCGTACTTCACAGCCTGAGACACACACAGAGACAGGGACACAGTCAGCAGGACGCTCTGCAAGTACTAATGTAACTAAGTACATTTACTCTAAAACATAAGAAATATACTTTTACTTCAGTTGGGTTTTGAATGCAGGAC
>NC_139318.1:49053706-49056206 GCF_056507025.1 Lutjanus erythropterus
GACAGGAAGAGAGAGAGAGACAGGAAGAGAGAGGGAGAGAGAGAGAGAGAAAGAGACAGGAAGAGAGAGACAGACAGGAAGAGAGAGAGAGAGAGACAGACAGACAGGAAGAGAGAGAGAGAGAGAGAGAGAGACAGACAGGAAGAGAGAGAGAGAGAGAGAGACACACAGGAAGAGAGAGGGAGAGAGAGACAGACAGGAAGAGAGAGAGAGAGAAAGACAGACAGGAAGAGAGAGAGAGAGACAGAGACAGGAAGAGAGAGAGAGACAGGAAGAGAGAGGGAGAGAGAGAGAGAGAGAGAGACAGGAAGAGAGAGACAGGAAGAGAGAGACAGACAGGAAGAGAGAGAGAGAGAGACAGACAGGAAGAGAGAGAGAGAGAGAGAGAGAGAGAGAGAGAGAGAGAGAGACAGGAAGAGAGAGGGAGAGAGACAGACAGACAGGAAGAAGGAGGGAGACAGACAGACAGGCGGGCAGGCAGAGAGACAGACAGGAAGAGAGAGAGAGACAGACAGACAGGAAGAGAGAGAGAGAGAGACAGACAGGAAGAGAGAAAGAGAGAGAGAGACAGACAGGAAGAGAGAGAGAGAGAGAGAGAGACAGGAAGAGAGAGACAGACAGGAAGAGAGAGGGAGAGAGAGAGAGAGAGAGAGAGAGACAGGAAGAGAGAGACAGACAGGAAGAGAGAGAGAGAGAGACAGACAGACAGGAAGAGAGAGGGAGAGAGAGACAGACAGGAAGAGAGAGGGAGAAAGACAGACAGACAGGAAGAGAGAGGGAGAGAGAGAGAGAGAGAGAGAGAGAGAGAGAGAGAGAGAGATAGGCAGGCAGGCAGAGAGAGAGAGAGAGAGAGAGAGAGAGAGACAGGCAGGCAGAGAGAGAGATAGGAAGAGAGAGAGAGACAGACAGGCAGGCAGGCAGGCAGAGAGACAGACAGGAAGAGAGAGGGAGAGAGACAGACAGGAAGAGAGAGAGAGAGAGAGAGAGACAGACAGGAAGAGAGAGGAAGAGAGACAGACAGGCGGGCAGGCAGAGAGACAGACAGGAAGAGAGAGGGAGAGAGACAGACAGACAGGAAGAGAGAGGGAGAGAGACAGACAGGCAGGCAGGCAGACAGACAGGAAGAGAGAGAGAGAGAGAGAGAGAGAGAGACAGACAGGCAGGCAGGCAGAGAGACAGACAGGAAGAGAGAGAGAGAGACAGACAGGAAGAGAGAGGGAGAGAGACAGACAGGAAGAGAGAGGGAGAGAGAGAGGGAGAGAGAGAGACACAGACAGACAGACAGACAGACAGGAAGAGAGAGAGAGACAGAGACAGACAGACAGGCAGGCAGGCAGAGAGAGAGATAGGAAGAGAGAGAGAGACAGACAGGCAGGCAGGCAGGCAGGCAGACAGACAGACAGAGAGACAGACAGACCGAGGGAGAGACGATGATGCATGTGTTACTGCAGATGTGTACAGGTGAGGCTGTGATGTCATCACTGTGACAGGTGAGGAGACGTACCTCTGGTCCCACACCACCAGGTGGAACAGGTATTTGCTGACCGACTGTTTGCTGGTGTGCTGCGGAGCACAAAGCTCCGCCCCTCCATGAGTCAGAGAGCAGGACAGGAAGAAACCTTCGTAACTGACCAATCAGAGAGCAGGACAGGGACATGAGGTCAGAATATTTAAACAGAATTTAAATATATTGTTCATGATATTTAAAATCAACAGAGGTGGCAAAAGTCCACATTTTCTTTTCATCTTGTTATGTCTTTTTACGTCTTTTTAATCTGTCATGTCTTGAAAGACATCTTTGTCTTCTGTTTTTTTAATATCAGTATATGACACGTCCTCTCATCCTGTTTTTTTTTTTGTTAAGTTGTCGCCGTCTCGTCCCGTCTGTCCTGTGTGATGTCCTCTGATGGATCCACCAGTCACTCGTCTTTTCTGTGTCTTATTGTTTCGTCCATTAGTTTAAAATCAGTCTTGATGTTTGAAGGCGGCGCACAATGATGCAAAATAACAATAATCAATAATTCAGTCATTCAAACTAAAGTAATGAGTCTGTTTAGAAAATGTGAGGAGGAGAAAGTTCAGATATATGAGTACAGATACCTGAAAACTCTACTGAAGTACAGTAACAGAGTATTTGTACTTCATTATTTATCACCTCAAGTGACAAACATAAATATGTGGATGTTTTCTGAGCAGCAGCACTTGAACGCAGCACGGTGTGTTTGTAGAGTTTGTTTCAGAGCAGCTCTGGGCTCAGTGTGCAGAGGAGGAGCTGCAAGCGTCTGTGAGTCAAATGAAAAGAATTTATAAACTGGCAGAAGAGTTTAAGCCTCTTCAGACGTCCAACATCTTCACTCTCCCTCCACAGATCAGACATCCTGTCAGCCTGCAGGTGGCGCTACAGTCACAGCGAAATACTCTACACTGTTAAATTACTTTTTCAGTTGTGCTGTTTCATCAAAATCCACATATTAATACTCTAATTATTCTGCAGGAGTTT